>NW_007246497.1:116240-183109 GCF_000164805.1 Carlito syrichta
GTCTCCCGCCCCGCCGTGCGCTCCCCGCCGCCGCCCGCCCCGCGCCGCGCCCCGCGCCCCGCGCCCCTGCCCGCCGCGGCAAGAACGATGGAGAGTCTCTCTGTCGGCCGGGTCCCCGCGCTGCTGCTGTGCCTGGGTGAGCCCTCGTCCGTCCCCCTCCGAGAGGAGACAAACGCGGCCCCCGGGCATGTGTCGTTAAACAAATACAGGGCAGCCCACAAGGTCCATTTAGAATGATGTCTCTTATATCTGTCTTTCTCAGTGGTGGACTGGGGGCTCGGGTCCAAATGCCTTTCATCGATACGTTAGTTATCGGTCTCTGTGTTCTGCATGAATGAATGTATCTCCTTATTAAGCAAATTAAAAAGTTCTCGAAAAACCTCGCCCCCCCCCCCCCCCCCCCCGGAAAATGCGCGGGTCCTGGAAATCGAAGCGCCTGAAACGCACTATTGAAATTTCAGGTTTTGTTCTTTCTTGTTGGAGGCCGGAGGGTAGCTAGACCCTGAGTGGAAACGATCTGTTGAAAAGAAAGGAGTGTCCTTCTCTGTGTTGTACCTAGTTTTCGAAACTCTAGCCTGGTTAAACTTTCCAGGGGAGCTGGTGCTCGCCGGTGCCCGGTTGGCTGGCGCTCCCGACGCGAAGGTACCTGGAGCCGAAGGGCCGGGGCGGGGACAGGTCCTGGTTCCTGGGGCCCCTACCCCTGACTTGCCGCTTCCTTTCCCCACAACAGCCGGCCCCGGACCAGTTTCAGGAGCAAGAGCTATGCCATTGTGCAACTAATGGCACCTCTGTAGCTTGTGATCGCTGAGGGTATTTTAACCGGTCTCCTTATCTGAGATGATTCAGTTCCTTGTGGGTAAAAAAAAGAAAATCCTTACATGGACTTTCTAGTTTGGAGGAGAAAAAAAAAAAATCACTTCTAATTCCTTAAACTTCAAGAGGAATTTGAAGTTGTATGTGAATATTTTAATAAGGAAAATACAAAGTTAACCACCAAAATCCCATTCGTCCTGGAGTTGCATGCAGTGAACCAAATTCCTCTAGCGCACTAACCCTACTTGCGCAGGATGTGACAGTTAAATGATTGTTTCGACACACCTTATCTTGGGTTGAGAGACCTAGTGAAACTCATAGTATGCATAGTTGAAACTTACAAGTCCAAGTCCAGGAACATAAGTGGAAACTGGATCCGTGATTTCTGCCCAAACTGAGCTAAGACTGACTTGATAGATTTTCAGTAAATAATGTGGCTTTGTAGGCTTTGTTTTGAAAAAAATTAAACTAAATAAAAATTTAGAAAGGTGATAGTCTTCCTAGAGTTAGAAATTAACCTAGAGGTCAAAATGGCTTAGCACTTATTTTTTTCCCCTACAGGTAAGATTGCATCTGAACAATGCAAGTGTCTGTTCTGGGCATCTCATTATATATTCTAATTTGAGACAGCAAGAACCTATGAATAACCTGGTTACTACCCACTAGTGTATGTATTGTGTGTGTTTTTGTTGTCATGAAAGTGCTTACCTCCTTTATTGCATTACTTAATTATAGTTCGCCTATTTCATCAGCTGCCAAGCCCATTTCCAAATGAGTTAGGTCAGTTTCTGTTTTCCCAGTTTGTTTGGATATTTCTCTGTCACCAGGAAAGTTCCTGTTTGAAGTTCTACATCATATCTCTATCTTTATTCAGGTAGGCAGGTCCAATGTCTTCTTATTCTGAAGCATATAAAAAATGGCAAGGCCACTTGTTATTTTTGAAATTGCCTTTTTTCCCCTTAAATAAAAGATTACCTAGAAATACTTCTCATGAACTCTTCCCTTCAAAAGAAAGAGACATTTATTTTAAATTTCAGTATACATTTTATTTTTTGGAATGTCTATGTATTTATGACTGGGAGAAAACTTCTCCCCTCCACTCTTGACATATTCAGATTTAAATGACTACACACAATCATTTGGTTACTTTTACATTTTATAAGTGCTTAATATTGATGTCCTTATTTTATAAATTGGAAAACTATGACCCAAGCTCCCATAGAAAAGGAGAGTGAAATGGAAAAAGTTCATACCTCAGTTTGCTAGCATGTGTAGCCTACTGAGCATTGGTAAAAAAAGAGTTCAGAAACTAAATAAAAATTTCTAATTAATTTATAATTATCTCTTTTAATCTTGTGATTTTTCCAGAGAAAGAAGGAGATATTTTTTTCTTGTGTTCTGCAGTTATGTTAAGGGGCTCTCTAACATCAAACATTTTGATTCTTGCTTAGATGGGTTTTTGAACGTGTTCCTGAATAACATCTCCAAGACATTTTAGTCCCACTTCATTACACAATGAAGGAGAAATAAGCAAGACAGTCTTTCTTAAAAATAGAAGCAACATGATTCTCAATGAGACAATTGACTTCCCTTCAGTCTTCTCTGTTGACCCTGAGAGTTTATGAGCTACCTGAGTGTTGGCACAACCTAAGATGATAAATCTTGGCAGAAAACATGATAACAGGCTTCTCTTGTATGGATTTTGACTCAGGTGACTTAGTTGCCTTCAGCATTGTCTTGTCATATGAACAACTTGAGTAATTGGGCTGCCTAATTTAGCACTGGGACCCAAATTCAGGAGTTGGTGAGGGAACTGCTACCAAATGCCTTCTGTGTACCATCTATGTTGTGCGTTAGGAAATTTACACACATCATCATATTTACTCTTTAAAATAACTCTGTGAGGTAGTTACAATGAGCCCAGTTTTAACAGACGAAGAAACCTTACATGAACTTAGAGAGTAAATGGGAAGCTCATTCTGTAACAGAGAGTTAGGAGCCAGGGACTCAGGGCTAGCAGGGACATAACAAAAATAGCAGGTTCTAATAGAAAAGTTCCAGAGTAGTCTAGGACTCAGAACCTGTTATAAGTGCAGCATATATACACATGGGCTTTCTGATTCTTTATGCAAAACCAGGCACACAAAATATGTGACTTCTCTTGGACTGTGTATTGAAGTCGACTTTAATGACTGCTTTATAATAAAAGTCATATCCTAGGAACTGTTGAAGTCTTTATTTTTATATTTCCTAGGATGTCTATTGTGTAAAACAATAACAGGGAAGGATAACTCATGTCTGTTTTATTCCTTTTTATACTGTTGTGAATTAAATATAGCATCAACAAGGCACTAAATTAGAATCGATAGTCTTTTCCTATTACCAGTGAGAAAGCAAACGTATTTCCTTAGTTAAAAAAAGAAAAAAAGATAGAGTACTCAAATAGCCACTTCGGAAAAATTGAATTTGACTATTTTCTGTCCATTTTTGCACAAGAATCTACTATTTCCGGGTTAATGGTCACCCCAAAGATGCAAATGTCAAGAAAGAAACCCTCTTAAAAGAGATTGTAAATTGAGGTGTGGTTTCCTCACCTGCAGTCTTCACTTTGAATACAGCCCTATGCAAATCGTCTAATTAATATGGCTGTAACTGCTGCTGGGAACATTCCACTGGGAGACCATGGGAAGGCTCCCAGTGCTGTCATAGAGAGATCTTCAGGGAGGAGCCGCTGTACAGCCATCATTTTGATATGGCAATTATGGGACCTTTGAAAAAATGAACTCATGCAACAGACTCAGTGTCCTCTAGCGATGCAGTTTATGTAAGATTGGGTGTCTAGTTACAGGGCAGATAAAGTCTCATCTCGGTGGCATTCTAGGTTAAAGGAATGATTTAATTTACTAAGATGCTATTTATAATATTCAAGATGACTTGATAATTGTACAGGAAAAAATGTTAACCCTTAATTTTTTAAATAAAAAGTTTTCCACTTTAAATTTGAGGTACGAGAGTGATTGATACACACACACGTTTATATATGTCAATCTTTGTCATTTTGAATTAAGAGGCATAGTGTATAGAACACAAATTCCACACCCCAGTTGTTTTAGTTCATACTTTCAGAAAGATTTGTTTCTCTCTGAGTCTCAGTTTTCTTATCTGTTAAAATGGATGATAATATATATCTTGTCAGGTTATTGTATGTGTATTTAAATGGGCATAATGATATTAGAAAATAATAGAAAACACTTTAAAAATTAGAGTTGTCCAGTGATGTATCACAGAAACAAAGAACTGAGTACTACATAATACTGTAAGAAAGGGATTGGCAGTAGGGGAACACTACTGCCAGGGAAGCGGCGTGGAGCACATAGCATCAATAAGGGTACCTGGTCTCAAACCAGGTGAAATAGGGACCAAAGGGAGGCCCAAATTTTACCTGTATGATGACCACTTTTATACCTAAATATGAATTGTACCCCACATCTTTAAAATTAAAAAAAATTTTTTTAATTAGATATTTGTTTTTGCAGTTAATTATAGTCCAATATTCTATATATACTTTTCTAAATGCAAGTATTAAATGAGTATACTTCCTTACTGACTCCTACCAAGAGATTATGAATTGTTTGTTTATGTGATGATCTGGTATAATCATAATTCTTTATACTTTTACAGTTAAGAATAATAACTCCATTATCATATTTTTGATTAGTGGACTTCATGCTAGTTTGTGATTTATTGCATTACCCTTTTGTTAACTAGCAATGAATAAATCTTGGATTTCACACTTATTGATATGTAATTTTTTTTTTTTTTTGAGTTGAGTTGGAGTCTCACTCTGTCGCCCAGACTGGAGTGCAGTGGCCGCTCCCGGCCACTGCAGCCTCGACCTGCTGGGCTCTGGCGATCCTTCCGCCTCAGCCTTCCAAGTAGCTGGAACTACAGGCGCACGCTACCACGCCCGGTTAATTTTTTGATTTATGGTAGAGATGAGGTCTCACTAAGTTGCCCAGGCGGGTCTCGAACCCAGGGACTCAGGCAATCCACTCACCTCCCAAAGCGCGGGATTACAGGCTGAGCCACCAAGCCCGGCTGATATGTAATTTTATAATATTTTGAATTTAAAAATGTTTACTACAAATAAAGATACATGTTCTATAAAAAATAGAGCTGTCATCATCATCATCAAAATGGTTTCTTACGAAAGGTGACATTTGATTCTTACTATGATGCCGTTTTAGCAGGAAAAGGTTTTATTGTCCCCGTTTTACAACTGAGGAAACAGAGCAGAGTTAGGTAGCATGTAAGTCTCCCTGTTTGAGAATGCTGTACCTCTTGCTATAGATGCTCCCGAGTCACTCTTCACTTTGGTGCAAGTTCTCATCCTTTAAGACTGAAAAAAAGAGTTCCTTCCTTAGGCATGCCTTCTCTGTTAAGCCCTGCTCCCTCATGGCACCTCTCCCATTCCTGCTGTTGTGTGGGCCTTGTCACACCACTCTGAAAGTGTGTATCTAGCCCTGTCTCTCCCTACTGGCATGGTACTCATCTTTTCTTATTTGCATTGTGGTAGGCTTATTTTAAACACTTAATAAATGTTTGTGGACTGAATGCTTAGATTGATGATACTTTATTCGGAGTACTCACCGTTATGCTTTGACTCAACCAGATGTTCTTTAAAAATGTGCTTGGGAACCAAATATTTTGAGGTTAAGCAATAGTTTTGCAAAATTCAATTCTGTTGCTTCTGATGAAGTCTAATCATGTTTTTGCTTATTTTTCACATTTCTATCTCTTATAGCCTGGATTCACAAATGGTATGCTTACCAAAATTAAAATATATCTGCAGTGTTTGTGTGTGTGTGTGTGTGTGTGTGTGTGTGTGTGTGTGTGTGTGTGTGTGTGTGTGTCAGAGAGAGAGAGAGAGGAAGAGCACGCGCGCGTGTGCGGGAGAGAGAGAGAGAGAGATAACTGAGCAGTGATATGGCTGAATGATGGATAACTAGTAGAAGGAAGAGCAATATTGTGTTAGAAATGAAGAAAACCTTAGAGAAATCTAATCCAAACTCTCTCCCTCTCCTCCTCACCCTTACTTACTGGTCACTGTTTTCAGAGATAAGAAAATTTGGTTTCGGGGGATAAACCCAAACTGGATTTCACATCTCATGAGTCTATTGCAGGGTTTTTCAACCTTGACTCTGTTGACACTGTGCTCTAGATAATTCTTTGTTGTGGTGGGCTGCCTTATGCAGGTTGTTTAGCAGTAATCCTGGTCTCTACCCACTAGATGTCAGTAACAATGCCTAGTTTTGACAACCACTCCATCTCCAGACGTTGCCAAGTATCCCTGCTTGGTAAAATTGCTCCTGGTTGAAAACCACTAAACTCACGTATTTTTTATTGCTATTACACATCGACACCCAAAATTCACAGTTTAAATAATTAGTACTTGAGTCTATTAAGGCAAATAAAATTAATATTAAAGATCAGTTGGATACAAATATAAAACCAATCCCAGTGTTCAGAACATCAGCTTGGCAACTTTCATTGCTGATTTTAGCACCATTTGCATCTAATAATGATGAATCTTATTTATGATGGAGTCATTAATACTTTCCTCAATCATTGCTTTGCTGGCCACCTCACCCTTCCTTTTACAACTTTACTGTCTTATCTCTCACAACACTGATCTTTTTTTTTTTTCCCTCCAATAGCTTTTTTTCTTTCCTTAGCTATTTCTTTCTACTCCCTACCACCTATTTCCAAAAGTTCTGTTACTTTCTATTCCATACTACTTCCCTTGGGACATTTAAATGCCTTACATACCATTAAAGGTAATGTCTTCTCATACGACTTTCAAATAGACTTTTTCAACTCTGTTTTTCTTCCTTTACTCAGTATTCCCAACTGCCTCAGAAATATAACTTGGTAATACCTATGCATGAACTTCCAGTTCAGATTTGTGCACTCATTATGGAGTCTCTTCAATGCCTTCATGCCCAAGAGACACCACGAACCTGTTATCCTGCTTATGTTTTCTCCTTTCTTAGTAGCACCATCCTCCTCGGTATTTTCTGATCAGAAACTTGGCATCATCAATAAATTGTCTCCTTTCCTCACCACCTCCAAGTGTCTAACCCATTGTTTCTACTTACAGCAGGAGCAATGTCTTTGACACCAATTTTCCTTTCAGCCTCTTGTTCAATATCTTGCATAGAGACAACTCTTAACAGATATTTACTGAATAAGAACCATTTGACACATATCGTTACCAAAAGCAAGGATAGAATAAGCTGTCCTTCTCTTCCTCTTCTGTTTTTGGGTTGTAACTAAGCCCTTCCCACCCTATTGTTATCCTATATGCCTCTCATATATGTACCTCTCACTGAAGTCAGGGTCACCAATGTTAAGCCAAACTGTGTTCATGAACCATATTTTCATATTTTCATAAAGTAAAATTCCTTAGCAACTTTCAATTAACTTCAAGGTTTTTAAAGTTATCTTTTATATACTTACTTTCTCTTCTTTTTTGTGTGTGCTCACTAATCAAACCTTTATCCTTTTGCAAATTTCTGTTTGGAATAGGCATCTACAGAGAAAACAAAATAGCCAGTATGCTTCTCAAAATGCTGCTAAATATTCCAAGCTTCAGGCCATGATATTAACATAATGAAAATAAGGCAAATTGCAAAAATGCAGAATGTATACTCTTGCTCATTTAGAAGATTTTCTTTGGGAAAAATAATGTAGTAATACTTTAAATTTCTGAATTAAATCTATAGAGGTATAAGTGAGAGGCCGGGTGGAAGGGAGCAAAGGCAGAAATAGTTAAAAACAAACAAACTCTTCCCATGTAAAATTATCTAGAAGAAATATATTTCCAAACAAAAAACTGAAATAATACTCTAGAAATGAATCTTTGGCTTCTAGGGAAAGCAAACCCCATCTTTGGAGCTCTTAGTCACAAAACGCTGAAACATCCAGATTGATTTAAATTGTACCCTTTACACAAGAGTTGGTATGCATTAGCTTGCATTCTGAAAATACTTCCATTGTGAACAAGATATACATCTTTAAATCCATTTATAGTGTAGAATAGACAATTGCCTTATATTTTCACTCACTGATTCTTGATTTGAATAGCTGTAAGAACCGCCTTGTGTGATAATAGATGAGTAAAATATATGAGTGCTAAAATATACAAGCACTTTGACGTATGACTTAGAAATTACTACCAAAATTGGACAGCATAATTTAATTCCTATGAGTTGAAAAACATGGCATATTAAATCTTGTTACTTGACAAGAGAGATCCTATATCTGTCTTTTAAAACTCTATCAACCTCTGGTTTCATGATGTTTTGTCTTACATAATTACAGTTAGTTTTACATTTAGCTCTTAATGAAGTTTAGTTGTAAAGCTAACATTAAAAAACTGTAGGCATAGAATTATTGTTGGTAGAAAACAAAGTTAGTTTTCTAAACATTTATAAGTATATGTATATACAAATATATTCCATTTTCTGAAAAGTCAAAAGTATTGACAGTAGTCTTTTCAGTATCTGATGTGATAAAGAGCTTACAGTTATTTTATCCAAGGTGAAGCAAGACCTTATCTAACAGTGGAACTTAATATAAAACAAAAAGACACTTGAAAATGGTGAAGGCATATTCACTCCATAAAAGTACACAAGACACAACAAGTCTACTATGGTACAGACAAATCCTAAAATTATAGACTGCCATGGAAAAAGGTAGAAAAACTAACAGTCCGTGAGTAAGTCAGAATGTGACCACAGCAAAAGTGTGAACAAAGCAGATTTTGCCATTTGTTTGGGCTGGCCAAATACTGTGATTCATAGGGAATTTACTGTTCTGGTCAAATTGTCTAAAAGGTTAAATTGGGAAAATACGATACATTCCTTTCATTCTGTTACCTACCGCATTTTATTCTGGACCATTTTTATTTGTGTGATTGTTTTCCAGAGAAGTCATTTTACCCTGACGTTTGCAGTTGATTCTGCAGACTTGGCTTGATCAGCCTGTCAGAGAATCCTAGCCTCCTCTCTACTGGCCTCCATCTAAACAAGCCCCTCGGTGGGACCATTAGAAAGCAAGGTCGAAAGAAACTATATACAATAAGATGGACGTTTTCCACATCTGGCATTCCATGGGACTGTTGAGCAACCACTCTTTAGTGCTGCAGGGCCCACGACATTTAGTGCCATCCCCATTCCGGTGATGGTACTCAACCTCTCCCACGCATGGTCCCCAATATTGTGCAAGGGTGTAGGCTCGGCCCTGACTCACAGGGAAGAGGCGATTTGTATCCTGTGAGTCACTGGCACTACTTCCTGCTGGCACATTTGAGATTTCACTGAAACACAGCCTCTGCAAAATGAAAGCACATAAATGAACAGGTAAGCTTCACATTCCTAAAACCCATTAGAAAATTTGACAGAAATAATGGCCTCGGAATGCATTTTGATTTTTGTAGCTGTATTATAATAGGAGTTCCAGCAGCCAAATTCAAGTTAACAGATCATCTATCCCATGTCACCTTGCACAGAATTCCTCTGTATCTTAGTTCTAATGCAGAGCTTGCTAACAGATCTAATTTTTTGACACAGACACAATCCAAATCTTTAGTGTCATAATGAATTTCTTTTTAAGCAGGGACTCATTGACAAGGATCGAAAAGCCCAATATAATTTTGCAACCGAATTACAAAGATTGTTATATTCAAATAGCAATAAGATTATGAAAAACTGACATTATGAAAACGAAAGGATATGATTTTAGCATTTATTCCTTCCCTGTATTATTTAAAAATAATGAGTAGTGGTTCTCATGAGTGACAGGATGATGGATATAATAATCCTCTGTGCTCAGACTTTTCAGTCTTCTGATTAATTAGTTTGCAATGGGCAGAGTCATGTTGCAGAGACACTTGAGAACCATTGTTTTAAAGCAATAGAGTTGTGCAGATGGACACAGGATTTGGAACCAATTTTACTGTTTTGTTGGCTACATGCATCCAGGGTGGAACTGAAGTTATACACTTTAATCTGAAAGGAGCATTTAAAAGTAATTACAGTTCCATCTGTAAAATATCCTGCTGTAAGATTAATGCAGCAAGTCTCACAGAAACTATCCGGAGTGATGGACTGTGTCCAAGGGAGGGTCACAGGTAAGGAAAGCCCGGTTTTCATGGAGGCACACCCTGGGCTGAACATTCTTTAATCAACAAAGACAAATATTTCACCTGTGGCCTGAACAACTGGAACAAAGTTTCCAACAGTGGAAAAACTAACAACTACTAAAAACTTAAAAAAAAAAATTACCAAAAGCAATACTCCAAAACCATTAGTTGAATTATAATAGTTGCACGTTATGGTTGCAAACAGTCCCATACAAGAATGGGTAGGCTTTGGTTTCTGCAAAAAATAGAGAAATTAGATTCAAATATGCTTTTTTATTTTTCTGGCTAGTGCTTTCCTAGAGGGAGAATTGTTGATGTATTTTCCAAAGCTTTCTTCGGTTGAAGAAACACGGATGAATAGGAGTGTCAAGGATGTAAACACAAGAAACTAGAACTTCAATTTATGTTGAGGAGACCATATTAGGTAAAGAGATTAATTCCCAGTAGGGAAAGTGTCTGGCAAAATTATTATTAAGAAGTAGAACAAAATTGACTTGGATACGAATCTAGCTCATCCTCCATGAAAAGCTACGTGGAAGATGGTTTTCATCTCCATTCAACTGGCAATGAAGTCCAGGCATTAGCCATTTTTTGTCTTTTAAGAAAAGTAGTTAATTTTTAAGAGCAAGTGAAGCAGAATTTATATTGTAGGAAAAACATGGAGTGGGGAAGAGATCGTTCTCAACCTTTAAAGAAAAAAGTATTTTCAAATAATTGAAGGAGTGTGAGACTTGATGTCAGAAGATAAATTCCTCTTTTGTGGTTGTCAGATAAGTTATCTTGGACAAGACATTTAATTAAAATGCACTTAGGTTATTTGAGGCTAAAACGACTTCACAAGATTGAAAACTACTTCATAGGACTGTTTATATACTCATTGTCAAGTTTGAAACATGAGTATATAAACGATGATGCTGATTCTGGTGTGCAGTTTAGTTTTTAGAACTCAAAGAATATGAAATTTTCTTAAGAGAGACAAACCTCGTCTGATTGAAAAATAAAATAAAATAAAATAAAATTCCTGTGTTACATGAATTGATTGCGTCCTGTAAAGTACCAAATTATAGAGATTTATAATCTTGCTGTAAACCAGTAGAGGGCACTACCCACACATAATGCTAAGACTAGAAGCTGGAAGTTGAGAGTCAAGGAACATTTATGGGAGTCTCTGGTCAGATATTTCAGGGAAAAAAAGCCACAGCGTTCCATTTTATTCTTCCCCAAACTCTGTAAGATAGGAAAAATTAAGACCCAGAGAAATGAAGCAATTTGCTCTGGTTAGTTCTGTGTGATGTCCATTATACTACAGTATTATTGCCCATTTTCTTTTCTTTTCTTTTCTTTTTTTGTCGGAAAGTGAGAATGAGATTTATTGAGAGGACAGAAAAGGTTCCACAGTGGGAGGGGATTCGAAGGGGTTACCCTGCCCACTTTCAAATTGTATAATGTGGCTTATTTACCAACATGTGTCTTTGGGAAAAGTTATTTATACTCTTTATATCTCAGTTTTTTCAAATGTTTACTGTAGATTATAATGATATCTTTTTCAAAGGGTCACTGAGTGGATTAAATGAGATAATATAGATAAGGGGAATTAACCTGGAACATGGTACGTGTTCAAGAAATATTAATTGCTACCAACTACTACCATTACTGCCATTAATATTTCTTATATAATAGTTTTTCATATAAACTGGAGAGATTGGTTGGAATTCAATGCCTGAAGTATCAATGAAAGAGGCTAAATGCCTCTTAAGCAAATATGTGTGCAGTTAAAGGTTCTTCTTATCATACTTTCTTTACAATTCAGGAACTACTTGAGTCATTCTGATGCCTGTTTTCTGACACTTATCTTTACACTGGAGACACACAGTGAAACAGCTGGTTCAAACTCTTCCTGTATTGACGGAAACTGGATTCTAGGGCTTGGTGTGATTCATCTGGTGTGCCTGTTCCATCTCATATTAGACAAGATACATTCCAATTTTACTTACCTAGATTACATTTTCTTAATTAAAATCTATGTTCACATGAAATGCAATGAAAAGAGTAACTTAGGCATGTCAATCAACCATGAATGCTTCTTTTTTTTAATTTTTAATTTTAAAGATGTGGGGTACAATTCAGGGTTAGGTATACAGATGTTCATTATGCAGATAACCATGGATGTTTCTGAGGTTGAGTTTCTCAATTAGTTGCTGCCACAAGTGATCTGATTTTTTTTTTTTGAAGTCTTCTTTTGTCTACCTTGGAGCATTGTTTTAAGCACATCATGGAGTCAAACGGTGGAAATTCTCCAACTGACAAGCTTCTTAGGAAATTAAACTTCAAAATCAAATCTTTGAAAATGTCATTGTGAAACGTTTAGACCAGGTCAAATCTGTTACTATGAAAATCCTGCCAAGACTTTTACCCTTCAACAGAAGAGCTAGGAGTGCTTTCATTTTTAGTCATATACTGTGTCCATGAATTTCTTTTATGGTTTTCATGGATCAAATCCTTGAAACAATTACAAAACTCTAAATACTGGTTATTTGGAAATCTGATCAAAGATTCTTTCACTGGTGCATTAATTATATATTTGATTTTCCTTCATAAATAGGTTTCCATCTTCTACAAGCAGTTCTCAGTACAACTGTAATTCCGTCATGTATCCCAGGAGAATCTGACAGTAACTGCACAGCTTTAGGTAAGCACAACTTTGCCTGTGTGGCATCAAGGGATTATGCAAACAGAAATGGAGACTGTAAATATGTGAGAATGAAAAAAAGGAAAGAATAGTTGCTGTACTAGTGTTTTAACCACCTTATAAAGTAGAGTTCTGAAAAAAGTATATAAAGGAATAACTGACGGGAGAGGGACCAGACATTTAATTATATATGAAAATTTGATCTTCAAGAGAAGGGAAAAAAGAAAATCAGATTCCCTTTGGCCATTCTCTGGAGTTTTACTCCAAAACTATCGTCAGAGGCCACATTGATAGACTGGATACCAGGCAAAATAGGAAAATTTCATACACAGTAGATTCTCTCTCTCTCTCTCTCTCTCTCTCTCTCTCTCTCTTTCTCTCTCTCTCTTTTTCTCTCTCTCTCTCTGTCTGTAAGAAGAACAAACCATGTCCTTTCTTCTCAGTCACAATATACTTAGTAAATCTTGAATACCATGATAAGGCATAGAGATATAAAGATAAGTAGAGCAGTTTTCTTCCCTCGAGAACTGTAGACTCTGACTGTGGTTCAAGGTGGATTTGCTTTATCTGCAGTCTGAGCAATTGAGTTGAGGGTTATCTTGAGGAAATAGAATATTTTCCACAACAAACTCACCTTCTCTTCTGTCCATCACCATCTAGCTTTCTTGACATTTGGTCAGTTCTCCCTCCCCCACCCTTTTTTCCTTCGTTGGTTATTTAGGCAAGAACATTTCAATTGAGGGGCTATTTTAAAAATAATTTTATAATCATTCTTCACATTTTAGTAACTAAAGCATTCTAAAGCGGTTTTCCATGTAGGCCGCAACACTATTTCAAGCGAGGCTCCAGTTTCAATATTGTGTTTACCTAACAGAGGCCTTTCTTACCTAGGATCTGTCTAGTTAGCCTTCGGATCTCATTGTTAGAGATATTGGGAGATCATGATTGATTTGTTTCATGGTAGCTGCATCAATTTAAGAACACACCAAAAGCTTTACTTGCTTACAAAGGCAATCTAGAATTAAGCTCTTTTGAATTAATAAATGCTTTCAGCTTACAATTGCATTTGGGAGTAATGAATTTAAGAATTGTTTTGAGACTGGTAAACAAGTAGCCAAATTTTGTTTGAAGGATACCTTTTCCGGAAGAGAATGATGTGTGTGTGTGTGTGTGTGTGTGTGTGTGTGTGTGTGTGTGTGTGTGTGTGTGAAACTCGCCTTTTCTATTCTTAAAGTTTATTTTTGAAAATTGAATCATCGTGTTATTTTGTTTTGTTTAGCCTGTTGGACATTTTTCTCTTGGTTCAGGTGTTAGTTTATTGGTCGAAGGAGTGTGGTAACTGGAGTGACTTCCTTCTGAAAATTCTCCTTGACTAATTGGCAGCTGATCTGTTTTGTTGAAGTAGCCTAGTGGTTACTGTTAGGAAAGGGTGATTAATGGTTCCACGAAGGCCACAGAATATATTCAACTTTCCATTTCCTTCACAGTTCAGACAGAAGACAATCCACGTGTGGCACAAGTGTCAATAACAAAGTGTGGTTCTGACATGAATGGCTACTGTTTGCACGGACAGTGCATTTACCTGGTGGACATGAGTGAAAATTACTGCCGGTAATATGCCAAAAATAACAAATGCA
This sequence comes from Carlito syrichta, assembly GCF_000164805.1. Taxonomy (NCBI): domain Eukaryota; kingdom Metazoa; phylum Chordata; class Mammalia; order Primates; family Tarsiidae; genus Carlito; species Carlito syrichta. Next base: position 130,585 of record NW_007246497.1, read on the forward strand.
GATACTAAAAATTTTTTATAGATTAGGAGTCCAAGTGCAGGTTTGTTACATGAATAAGTTTCCCAGAGGTGAAGCCTGGGCTTTTAGTGTAACCAACACCTGAAGACTGTACATTGTACATATTGGGTGATTTCTCATCCCTCACTCCCCTCCCTCCCTCCCAGCTCTCCAATTTCCAATGTTTATTATTCCATTCTCTATGTGTGTACACATTATTTAGCTCCCACTTGTAAGTGAGAAGATGTGGGAAACAAAGACAGTTTTAAAACCTGTATTTCTCGTTCCCTGATTTATATTTTAAAGTTACCTTGTATTTCCATGGGCTGTTTGAATGCAGCATATATTTTATTACAAATATTATTACTCGAGTTTTTGTGGGAGGACAAAAACTGGTTTTCAAATTGTATAGATATATCAAGGGTACAGAGTAAAGAGGGCTCTCAATGCCTCTCTCTCACACTTACCATAGTGGCATCTCCAGTTTTGGTCTTTTTCTTGAACTTCCATGTCAGTCATTGTTTTAAGAATTGATTCCACTGACTTAGAAAAAAGGCATCCCAAATCCACAACACTTACAAAACATCACTTTAGATTATCAGTCATCCAAAATAACAGTTGAACAGAACTGTTATTTTAATACCACAATTTAGCCGAAGAGCTATGTGGAGCCCTTTTATCAATATTGGCCAATTCTAAGGTGAACCTTTGAATTTATCTTTTACAACATTTAGGGAATTTTGTTGATTTCTTGAATTACAATGTGAAGTTAGTTCTTATATAACTAAACCATAACTCTGATTCCCTTTTAAAACAATTTATCTTTCTTCTGTATTTTCCTTCAGGTGTGAAGTGGGTTATACTGGTGTCCGATGTGAACACTTCTTTTTAACTGTTCACCAACCCTTGAGTAAAGAATATGTGGCCTTGACTGTGATTCTTATTATCTTGTTTCTTATCATAGTTGCTGGCTCCACATACTATTTCTGCAGATGGTAAGCCAGTGGGTTTTTTTTTAATGTGTTGCTTTTGTAAATTACATTTATACAATACAGATCTATAACTGAGTAAAAATATGAATAGTGGTTTCTTTTGCCCATGCCAGCTCTGGCATGTCTCCCTTTCTTTTCTCCCTTCTTTCTCTAATAAACTTTGCTTAAAATCTTCAAAAAATATGTAAAGAAAGCACTAGATAAGACAGAATTTGCACTGATGACATTTACAAATATGTTTTAGTTGCAGAACATCTGGGTTTAACTTTATTATTGGCTCGGTTATATACTACCTATGTGACCTTATACAGGTCAAACTGGGAGTATCCATTCCTTTCTCTATAAAATATAGACAGAAATTACTTATCCTACATTAGTTATAAGGCTGTTTTTAGTATTGAATATGATAATACATGTGAAAGTAAACATAAGAAATGATGCTGCCTTTATTGTGAGCCATCTGTATTTTATTTATTAGGCCAAATTTTGTATTTCTAAAACACAAAGCCTCGGAGGTAGATTAATAACCTCAGAGGCTAGGGAATCTTAGCATATAAGGCAAACTTGTAGAAAGTAGTTTCCAGAAAATTATAAAAGATAACTGTTAAAATAAATGGCTTGTGTCAGTCTTCCCAAACAGTCATTCTCAAGCACAATATTTTCATAGGCAGAAAACGGAAAACATCGAAAATTAGTATTGAAATGATAGTTAGGCAGTTTTTAGGGTTGGGAACTGTATGAATTAGTTTATAATAGTTGCCTTTAAAATGTTTCTGCGAAATCCTTATTTTGAAACAATGTAGATTTGAGTGAATGTTTTTATTTTTTCCCTGAAAGTAGTGTATTTCTAGTTTTGAAGGTCTGTAATTGTGCTTTGTTTGTAAGATTAGACTTCTTTGTCCATGTTTAATTCTAAGTATCTACCAAATAATAATGCCTTCCTAGTTAGTTGTAATCACAGAACTGAATATTATTAAAACTGAAATATGCCTGAAAGATCTTTGGCCACATTTCTTTTTTATAGATTGGGAAACTGAGACCTTGAGAGGTAAATTCACATGTCCTAGTTCATATAGTTGACAAGTTGCACAACTGAGTTAAGAACAAAGGCTTTCTAATTCATACTATTTTGGTAAGCTTAGACATGATGTAATTTCCTCAAGGCTGCAATCTCCAAAACTGGTAGGAAATAAACTAAAAAGATTTTTAGAGTAGCTTCATGAATAAATAAAAATTCTGAATTGTGATAAATCTATGAATCCTGACTGTGAGATCTCAGTCAGTTTATGTAACTTGTTTGCACTTTACTTTCTTCATCTGTAGGATGAGGATAATAATGGTAAATGTGAAAGTAAAATAAATAATGCATGTAGGCACTTAGAACATTGTAGATCACCAAATTAGTGCCTAATAAATATTAATTATTTTTATTTTGATTGGTGATAGCATAATATCCATGTGATGGGCAGAATGTGTACTGTAGTATATTTGAAACACTAGTCCTTAGTAGTAAAAAGAGAAAAAGAAAGAAAAAAAAAAAAAAAAAAAAAGAAAGAAAGAAAGAAAAGGAAAAGGAAAGAGAACAGTGAGAAAAAAAAATCCAGGCTTAAATGTGGCCACATGTCTTCTTGAATTTTCACAATATTCATGACTATGTTAGAAGACTTTGAGAAGTTCTTTAAGTTTGTTTCACTATTTTCTTCCAAAATTGTTTGACTATGGGACACAACCTCTTTGTTCCTCTTTTTATGACCTTGTCCTACCTAAACCAGTTTGGAAATGTTATGCTAATGTGCCTTTGGAGTCCACATATTTGTTTCTTTTGTTAATATGCTTTGTTCCTATCATCATTAACTGCAGTGCTAACAGTTTCATTTTTGAATATTTTTAGGTACAGAAATCGAAAAAGTAAAGAACCAAAGAAGGACTATGAGAAAGTAACCTCAGAGCATCCAGCGTTACTACAAGTCTGAATGGTGCCATCAAACTTGTGGACAGGGAAACACAGCATGCCTAATGTTAATATTTCTATTTTGTTAATAATATTTATGTTGGGTCTTATGTTGCATCTACAAGTGTATTTTAACATACTTGAAGCATGTTTTTATTTTTATTTTATTATTGACAGACTATTTGCTAATAAATAATGTTCAGAAAATATTTAATAGCAAGAGAAAATTGATATTTTTGAAAGTAATAATTTTCTGAGTTAAATGCTTTATTGAAAGCTTCAAAGTTTATATGTCTGCTGCACCATACTTAGACGTGAGCAATGTCCGGGTGGTTGCTCAGGAAATGTTGTCAAATGACAGATTTCTGGAAACCTAAACATACAGTCAAATCAATTTAATAGATAAATCTGCTTCTACTTCTCAATCAATGGTAACTGGTTTGACCATATCATGGTTTGGTATATTATTTGGCCCACTGTGCCATTTATCAAAACAGTAATGCAGTTGGAATTTGGGGAAAACAAATACAGGTCCAGTGCTCAATACTACATATTTGAAACAAAGTCAAGTCTGGGAAGGATGTGGTCCCTTCAACCCCATCTCAGCTGTAACTCTATGTTTATCATGTGGAGGGCCAGTGAACATTCCCTATGCCAACCAACAACTCCTACAGATACTCGTCTCAGATTCTCCTTACATAAAATGAATGGAAAAACAATGTTCCTTTTTGTATAGTACAATATTTATGTGGCATAGCTGTTACTCATCAGACACTAGAAAATGACCTACACTTGATGTCATAATGTGTGCTTCTTGTTAGAATGTTTTTGTAGGGGCTTTGCTGAAGAATTCCAAGTTTAAATCATAGTCCAAAATTTGATGGACTCATTACTATTTTAAAATATATTAAGATAATAGTTCTCTGTGTTGTCTAAAGATAGAAATACAATTATTTCATCTTCTATTCAAGCAAGTTTTAACTTAAAAACAGCTTAGTAAGTAAGTAGCTGCTTCTGGAATTTGAAGTCACATACTTAAAATAGCATCATGACACAGGAAGTAAACAACATAGGAAATATAAATCATAGTATATTTTTCCAAATGAAAAACTCTTGAAAGTTTTCAAAATATAAAGGCCTCATCGCATCTTTCTACAGAGTCTGAGATGAAACTAAGACCGTTTTTTTCTGATATGTGTTTATTTTTTGGAAGAGACAAAGGTTTCTTCTGCACTCTGAGCCCATATCTCCCAGTGAAATAATCAGAGCATTTTGGGCCATTGCACAAGGACAATTGCTGTCATCACCTCTGGATTTCATGGGAGGCTGCTTCGTTGAATGCTGAACCTTTGGGTAGAGTCTCCCTGGATCACATACCAGGTCAGGGAGGATCTGTTCTTCCTCCACTTTTTTTCCTGGCATGTGCTAGGGCAACAAAGAAATAATAAGCCATGGCTGACCTCTGGAGTACCAAGTGCCAGGACTTGCCTCCACATGTATCCATGTATTATATGCCCTGGTGAGATCACATGACTCTCTTCTAAAGTCCTGGCCCTTCCTATTAGGAGAATGAACAGACAAAACAAACATAGAATTATAGTCATGTGTTGCTCTATTTACCAATATATAAAACTGAAGAACAAGATATGAAACAAAATACATTAAAAATCAGTGGGATATAGAAGAATATTTTTGTCTCCCTTTTAGCACAACTGAAGTCAAGTGTGCTGTGTAAGAACACATTTTAAGTCCTATATATACAGTCAGCTCTCTGTATCTGCGAGTTTCACATTCATGGATTAAACTAGCCATGGATGAAAAGTATCTGAAAGAAACAATAAAATGATATAAATAAAAACCAATACAACATAACAGCTATTTACATAGCATTTGCATTAGGTATTATAAACAATGTAGTGATTATCTGAAGTAAACGGGAGGATGTGTATAGGTTGTATGCAAATACTTACCATTTTACATAAGAAACTTGAACAGCTACACCAGATTTTAGTATGCTCAAAGGGGGTGTTCTTGGAATCAGTCCCTTGAGAATACCAAGGTACAGCTGTATTTATTGACATCTACTGAATATAAAGGAAGTTTGCCTATTTCCAATGATCTTGGTTGATTCAAAGAAAATTTATTCACTCACCAAGAGCTCAACTGCAATCCTTTAATTTTATTTATAAAAGGTTTATTGTAAACATATCAATATTGGTCTAGTTGGTTTATCTTAAGCATCTCATATGTCATAACCAAATGAAAGTAGTTTTGGGTATTCTCAACCTTTATTTAAGAATGTTTAAAAAACTATCTTCTGAAAGAGTTAAATTTTTATTTATGAATTCATATTACATAATTAAAAAGTATGATCCCATTTGCTTTTTATGGGTACAAATAAGACAATAATTGTTTTCATGAGAATAATGCTAAGTAAACATAAAAATCGATTGCCATTAGCTCATGTTTCCCATAGACAATGGAAAGATATTTCTAGAAGGGGATATGCATATGCAGCATATTGAAAACCAGAGAAACCCCAAATGCATAACTTACTGTCTCCCACCAAGGCTACAAGAAAACTCAGTTAACACATGCTGAAACCAAGAGCTAAGACAAACTGCCACCAGGTATCAAATCAGCTTTTATGCAGCAAATGCAGGATTCTAGTGTCAGATTTCTGTTTACTCAATAATGTAGTTTTTAAAAACCTATATTTGACCCGCTTTTGTCATTTCATTGCTCTAATATCCATTCTGTATACTTTGGGAAAAATGTGTTTAATTTGCTGTCCAATATTTTCTGGCTTTTTTTTTTCTTTCTATTCTTATTCATGTGGTAGGAGGAGTAGCAACTTGTATAACCAGTGTTTCTGGAATAATTTTAATGGTTTGACTAAAGAATAATTTTATCTAAGACATATTTCTTATTCAAACTTGATGTTCAATGTAATGTAGTGTATTTTCCTTTTTGCTTTTTTTGCACTCTGTAATTGCACTTTTTAAGTTTGAAGAGCCATTTTGGTATAAAGTTTCTATTAAAGATGTTAGGGAACATAATGCTGTATTGCATGTAGTTTAAAGTAACTTATTTGACTATGAATTTTATCAGAGTACTGAATTGTATCAATTTGTCTGTGTTCAATATCAGCTTTGATAATTGTGTACCTTAAGATGTTGAAGGAGAATATAGATAATTTACAAGATATTGTTAATTTTTATTTATTTTTGTTGGGACCTGGAAAACAACACAATTGAAAAAATAAAAATGCATTGAACACCATGCATAAACATACTAAAATGACAATAGTCTCTTTCTTCTTTTTCCTTTTTGTCATTTCCCCCCCAATGCATTAAAGGATGTAAAAGCAGTCACAGGTCTACAGTGTGTGCATATATAGACACAATGGTGTTAACTTGGAAAACCACTCTATAAATGTATCACATTTTATGGCCTCCCTAGTGAAGAATTCCTAGAAACAGAAAGAGTCACTTCAATTTTACAATTCTAGGTGTTAGTTTTTATGTTTTTTAACAATATCTTATTCTGGGAATATACCTGGAAGAGCTCAAATTATTCTACAAAAAAGATACCTGTGCACCTTGTTTTATTGCAGCATTATTCACAATAGCAAAAACATGGAACCAACCATGCTGTCCATCGAAAGCAGACTGGATTTTAAAAATGTGTTACATATACATGATGGAATATTATGAAGCAGTAAAGAAGGAAAGATTATGAACTTTACAGCAACATGGATGGATTCAGAGTCTATAATACTCAGTGATCTATCACAGAAACAAAGAACTGAGTACCACATGTTCTCACTCATAAATGGACCTTGAACAATTATCATATTACTATAAGAAAGGGATTGACAGTAGTGGGTCACTTTGGGAGGGGGGTCACGACATCAACAAGGGTACCTGATCTCAAACCAGGTGAAGTGGAGACCAACGTGAGGCCCAAACTTTACCTGTACAATGACCAATTGTATACATAATCCAGAATCATATTCCACATCTTTCAAATAAATAAAATTAAAATATCTTAAAGAGCTTTTTAAGAAGGGTATTTCTAAAAAGAATAGATATCTTATTGAGAAGTAGCCTTTGAAAAGATGTATCAGTCAGAAAGGTACTCCATGATGCTCTCAGCATGTGCCAAGAGGCTTGGCTTCCCTGGGCTTTCAGAGCAGAAAGCCTTGGTTTCTCTGAACCTCCATCACAGCAATGGATGACTTCCTTGGTCCACTGCCTCATAGCCCACAGGGTGCTTGATCCATTCTTTAGCTCCTTGGATCCTTCATTAGCCTGTGGCAAGGGCAGAGAGCTATGGCTATGACCATTTGTCATGGAGGTTAGGTAACTTTGCATCACACTGGTGTCAATGGGTGGAGTTGTCACAAGAAATGAGGTCTTCTGACCCTCAACTCCCTTGAAGTTCTGGTCACGTCAGAGGCTGCGGAGCATAGTGAGAAGTTAATCTCAGATCTAGTTTAGAGTTTTCTTAGAGAAATAGAAATTCTTGGAAAACAAAATCCTCAGAACCTTACAGAACTGCCAGACTGACTCAGTCCAAAGCCTGATAACCCAGCGGGCAAAGGAAAAGAACTTTAGAAATACTTTTATTGTTTTTTTCCTTGGCTTCTAGGATACCACAGTCACCTGCTTTTCTACCTACTTATCTGCTTTTCTTGGTGGATTTTCCTCAATATCTCCCCATGTACTACCTTAGGTCTGTAAACTTTAGAGTGCCCCAGAGCTCAGTCTTAGAAGTTTTCCCACCGTGTAGTCACTCCCTGATTCATTCCACACAGTCTAATGTCTTCAATTACCATCTTTATAATGATTACTCCCAACCTAGACATTGTTCATGAGTTCCAGACATCTGTATCCAACTACCCACCTAACACCTCCACTTGAGTAGTTACTAGACTTCACAAGTTACGTGTTCAAGAAATAATATTACCCTAAAATATGTTCCTTCTGTAATGCTCCTATCTCAGCTAAATGCAATTTCATCCTTCTTGTATCTTTGATAAAAAACCTGACATCACCTTTTGGGAGGTGATGAATGGCACATCTTAAGTGACTTTAGAAAGGAATACCTAAACTTTTTCACCAACAGCAGAATTGGACATTCTACAGAAATTATACAGAGAAGAAAAAATTTCAATAAGCTGGAGTTAGAATATTACAGTTTTTCAAAAGGACAAAATTATGGACACTGGACTTTACTTTGAGCAATTCTAGAATATAATTTTTCCCAAATGGTCACAAAATGTTATAAGACATAAGTGTTGTTCATTAAGTTCCACCATAGATTCACTAAGAGATATAAAACATGAATCTCTATTAAATATCCTGTCTTGTAAACAGCTAATAGTAACTGCCCATCTTACAAAACCAAACACGGGTATCTCATTCAGTTTATCTGTGTTTCAGAGCAATATTTGGGAAAAGGTTTCCACAAATCTCTTATGAGCTTGAAGTACAATATACCGGTTAAAAAAATAAGCACAGCTTTGACTCATTTAATGCAGGAAGTGTGAGTGGATCTGTTACATGCTAAGTACATGGAGACCACATGACTAATTGACACAGAGCTCAAGGACTTGGTTATACTCGTGGAGGATATAGAAAATATACATAAAATGATAATCATATATTTTTGACAGTAATGACCTTTCTAATCAATCTATCAGAATCATTTATCTTCTGTTATTTTCTTAGTACTGTCCCTTCTTCTGGGGATGGCAGGATTAGTGCCAAGGAAATATATGTCATATTTTTTACCTTCAAGGTACTATCAGAAACAATTCACATTCTCTACAAAATGATAAAAACAATACTTTGTGAATCAGTCAGCCAATATTTATTGAAAAGCTTTTTACTGTCTGGTAATTTGCAAGGGGGTGGTGGAGTATTTAAAAGAGCGTAAAATATACAAAAAACTTAGAAGAGGGATTCAAAGTTATGAAAATATTTTTTAAATGGTGGAAGTTTTCAGTAGTTAGCATTTCTTGATTTTTAAGGGGAAAAAATAATTCTGGCTAAGCAAGAAAAAAATTCCAGAAAGAATATGAGGGATTTAATAGAATGAAAGGAAAAGTGACCAGATGCAGTGGCTCACACCCATAATCTCAGCATTTTGGGAGAACGAGACAGGAGAATTTCTTGAGACCAGGAGTTCAAAACCAGCTTAGGCAACATAGTAAGAGCCTATCAAGCAATTAAATAAATAAGTGAATTGCTAAAGCACAGAGCAGTTCTAGTGATTTGGGTAGCAATGTAGTACTTACAGAAGGTACGAACTCCAACCATTTGTACTTACTGATGACTGTGGTCTAAGAAGACAGCATTTCATTGTTTAGCTGAAGATATGGACTTACTGCTAAGGGGAAGACATTATTGTTGAGAAAACACCAAGTTTGCATCTAATAAGAAAAGAGTATCCCTCAGAGGAAAGTAGAGGGTTATTACCAGCAGAAGAATGAATAAATTAGTATTTATCTGAGCAGACAAATAACAGAAGTCTACCTGTAGACTAGGTAGTATCATACCAAATAATGGAGAGAAAGATGACTTCAATGGGAAAGGTTTTATTGAGGAGGTAAGATTTTACAGGACTCTGGAAAATTAACAGGACTTTGATATGCAAAAGGCAGATTGTATGACATTTTAAGTGGAAGAATAATCAGCGAAATCACTAACAAAATCATAGCATGCTTAAAGTATGTCAGGGAAACTATCTTGACAGTCGCAGATGATCTCTATTCAGGAATGATTAAGAATTAAGTTTGAAAGCTCTTCAAAGCCACACTGAGAAGATAAATTACGTTTATGGGCAATAGAGAATTATTTAAGATTTTTGATCAGGGAAGTGATGCTGTGAAGGTTGTGCTAGGCAGAACAATGTCCTCCACCCCCAAAAGACAGCCATATACTAACCTCAGGAACATGTGAATATGTTACCTTACATGGCAAAAGGGACATGACAGATGTGAGCCTAGATTAGCTGGGTAGGCCCAATGTAACCACATGAGTACTTAAAAGTGGAGTCATTCCTGGCTGTGGCCAGTTAGATATAATGTGAGATGGAAGGACTTGACCCACAGTTACTAATAAAGAAAGGAGGCCACAAGCCAAGAAATACTAGTGGTCTATGGAAGTCTAAAAAGGCAAAAAAATAGATTCTTTCCTATGGCATTCAGAAAACAATGAGCCCAGCCAAAACCTTGATTTTTACTCCATGCCAGTGCCTTCTTTTTAGCCCCGTGAGGATTCCATTGGACTTCTGACCTACACAACTGTAAGATAAGAAATTCTGTTGTTTTTAAGTCACTGAAATCATCATAATATGTTACAGGAGTAACAGAAATATGGGGTGCAAAAATATGTATACACACTAGCAAATATACTTAAAACGTGTATACTTTTTTCTGGTCCCCCATATAATACAATTGGTTTTTTGGGAAGGATTGAAATGAGATTATTTGAGAAGAGTAAAAAAATTGAGAGAAGGAGTCTGGAGACAAAGAGACCTACTGATGGAGTGTTGTAATGACCTAGATGTAAATTAATGAAAGCTTAGACTAAGATTATATCTGAGAAAATAGAGAGTAGGAGGAAAATTTTAGACATATCACAGAGGAAAAATAAAGTGTTTAGTAATTGGATAAGAAACAAAGCAAAGTAGAAAACAATCGAGTTTAGGAAAGAAGAAAATCTTGTTTAAATATGTTGGGCTAAGATAACTACAGGGAATATACGTAGAAATAACATGCTTGAGGTACTTGGCAATACCTCAAAATCATTTACTGTTTTAACATTTACAAAATACTTGCATATCTATTAACACTTTTTATCAATGCACACTCTGAGATGGAAGGTAGAGATTCATAATTACTACCTACAAGAGAGTGCAGTCTTCAAAAAAGTTGTGATTTGCACTGGGTCACAAAGCAAGTAAAGTCGCAGAACTCATACACTATACCAGGTCTCCCAAGCCTTAGGCCAAATTTCTAATCCTTAGCGGGGTACCCAGTGAGAAGGCTGGGTGTACGGACTGGATTAAAGTTATGATTCTAGGAACCCCCCCACCACAGACACTACAACTGAAGCTAGAGAAATGCTTCAAGTTAAGTACTCTAAAGGAATGAAAGTAGAGGGAACGTGCCAAGGAAATCAATAACCGAGTTTGAAGAAACGGGTTAAAAAAAAAAAGACTTCATTTAAGGCACTGGTAAATGACAATAAGTCTTGGAGATAAAATAAATAAATAAATAATTTATTTCTTCATTCAACCCTTCAAATACTTATTGAGGTCTTATGATGTACCTTACTGTTCTCCGTGTTGAGAATAAGTGGCAAATAAGACAGATAAAGCCTGGAATTTATATTCTAGAGGGAAATGAAAGAAAATAAATACATACAATAACAATAATGGTAGAAAACACATATAATGCTTACTATTTGTTGTTAAGCTTTTCAAATACAATAACATTAAATTCTCATAATAAACTGATAAGACATGCAACTATTTATATAAGAAGTACTTTTTCAGATAAAGAAACTGAGTCACAGTGTAACATGCTCAAGGTTTTATAGTTAGTGATAAAATATGATAGTAATAAATAAAACATGATTTCAGGGCTGCCTTAGCTAGAGTGATCAGGGAGGCATCCCTATGGAGGCAATATATAAGCTGAGACACAGAGACAAGGTGAACTTAGTCACACAGACATGTGAAGCCAGAGTTTCTTGGTCAGGAGCAGTAAGCACAAGGGTTCTGATGTTCAAAAGACAGTAAGATCAGTGTGTCCCAGAGCATGCCTAATGGACGGTGGCAAGAGAAGTCAGAGAGGTACTTAAGGGGAGAAATCTTAGGGGCTATAGGCTTTGGTAAGTTGTTTGCCTCTACTTAAAAATTGATCGGGTGGTGAAATAATTTGAAAAGACCATTCTATCTGCTATGCAGACAAGAGACTAAAAGGGGCAAGACTGATACCTGGAAGATCAAGTAGTGGGTACTTTAATAACCTACTTAAATTATAACAGGGTAGCATAAAGATGGTAGAAATGGAAGTCACAAGAAAGGGTTGAATTGGAGATATACCTAGAATATACTAGAAGAACATAATGAAACTCAGGAGAAAGAGAAAAATTCCAAGATTTACAGCAGTAGTCAACACTGTCCAGCACAAAAGAAACCTAGGAAAAAATGGGGAAATGGAAAATGCGATTGGTTTTTACTTCTGAATGTCATATAGCTAGAAATGGTGTTTTTAGTGAATGAAGGAGGTGGAGGCCAGGAAAGGAGTTGGCGGTGGCTGTGGATACAAAATATTTGTTTAGAATCTTGGCTGTGAAAGGGACTGAAAATGACAAGCTCTTAGCTGTTCAGTTGTTGGTTATATCGTTTTTAGATTTACCAAAACTTGTGCTTTTCTTTTCGGCCTTTTCTGTGTTCATTAAAAGTTATAGTCAAGGAAAGTTGACACTAGGGAGGAGGTTAAGATTATTAGCTAAAATGGAAGTTGGGAATATCCATTGAATCTCCCTCCTTCCAATCACCTCTGGCACTCAGGCCATAGACAGCTGGGAGTTGGCTCTTACCCTGAGTTTCAGGAAAGGGACCAATGGTAGTGAGTCATATGCTTACATTAGATGCAGTCTTGATTACAATGGGAGAATCTGGCTGTGGGAATATAAATATGTCCCTTATCAGTGGGTAGGGCTTCTTTATACATGGGTTGGGCTATGGAACAGAAAGCTGAACTGAAGATATCATGTGAGTTGTATTGAAAATTCATTTCCTTCCAATGCACATGATGGCTTCTGGACCTATTGGGAACATCATACAGTTTAGAAATCATGAGTAGGAGGTATCAGGTTAGTGGATATAAATCTTGGTTGATTTTTCAGAGGTAACAATTAGCTCTTCTATGAGACTGGAAAACCTAACAATAAAGTGCTGCCTTATCACACTTTCTGCCTTTTAAATTTGTGTCTTCAAAGAACCTACAACAGTCTATAGCCCCCATTGTAATATTCCTTAGGTTAGGATTCAGTCTCCAGTAGTCTACATGCTTAATATGTGTTTGTTTTCGGGCCTTTTGTAATTCTGTGATATGTAAAAGATTTCAATGTTTTTTACTAATATGATAATGATAACTCATTATTCCTCTTCAGGACAAATCTAGGTTGTATAAAAGTTCAAAAACAAGACTAGAACAGAAATAGTTTCTGAATCTAGACTATGTGAAATTTAGATCTAAAATACATATGAGACTAAACTTAGATATTAAATCACGAGAGAAATAATTTAATTACGTTGAAAGTCCTTGACATTTAGTAAATGCAAATTTAGCATATAATAAAAAGAAGTATGTGTTTTCCACAAATACTAACGAACATGATGGCATTTTTCTTGTCAGAGTGTACAGTATCTGTTTTCAGCCTTGCTGTAAATGGATTTGTGGCTATTACAAAGGGACATGGCCTGTGGGATACTTTCTCAGGAAACAAATCCCACAGGCCATGCTCCTTCCTAATAGCCATACATCCAATCACAACCACGGAAAAAGGATCTCTTGGGTACACATTCCACCAAAAATATAGTTTATAGGTCAAGTTTTAATGTCACTCACCAACTTAAGTGGTAGAATCTTGTGTTGTTGGAAAATAATTATAGTACATAATATGGATATGCATTGCGTGTGTGTGTGTGTGTGTGTGTGTGTGTGTGTGTGTGTGTGTGTACATGTAACAAGAAGCTGAGAATCTCATTAACCTTTATGGCTACTTGTGCCTTTTTTCTTATAGACAACTCTAAACTCCAGAAAAGTATTTGTTTTTATAATTATTTGTTTTAATTACAAAATAATATGTTTTGTTTAGCAAATTTTCAAAGTATTGGCAAGTAATAATAAGTTTAAAAGTTATCCTTTTTCCCGTTACACCTTAAAATCACCACTATGAACATTTTTATGGAAAGTTTTGCAATCTTTTTGTGTGTGACTGTGGGTATGTTACATGGACACACATATTCAGAAACAGAGTTATTCTGTGTGTACCTTTGTGCATCTTGTGTTTAATTACTTAACACCAACACTTTTACATGCCATTGAATACTATTTTATAGCATTTTAATGACTGTATAATCTTAAAAAAACACTATAGTATTGGATGTGTAAGTTTCCAGTTTTCCACAGTTGTATATAAGTTTTGATAAATACCCTTGTACAGAATCATTGTGTCTCTCCTTGATTATTTCCTTAAATAAATGCCCCAAAGGGAAACTACAAGACCAAAGCTAAGAATATGTAAAATTTTGCTTTTGAAACAACTCTTACCAATTATTTTTTTAAATTCCAGAAGATAAAATAAAAGAGTCTATAATACCAAGTGATCTATCACAAAAACAAAGAACTGAATACCACTGTTCTCACTGTAAGCGAACATTGAACAATTATTATAATACTATAAGAAAGGATTGGCAGTAGTGGGAAACTGTCAGGGGAGGAAGGGGTACACACCTCATCAACAAGGGTACCTGCATAATGACTGTTTATATACCTAACCCTGAAAACTGTACTTCACATTAAGACAAATTCCAGATGATAAAATAAAAATGTATATTAATGCCTATCAGAGACTTTGGCAAAGGGTTCAATCATCAGTTACCCTATGAGCCTTCATTACACTTGCTCCATCTATCCTTCCTCTCTGAAAAAGTTGAGGTAAGTTCCAGATATTGCATAGCTCTGCCTCTGAATACTCCAGTGTTTCCTGGGAATAAGGACACTCTCTCACATAATAGAGTATCAAAATCAGGAATTGATTAATATTGGATGAATACTTTTATCTAATATTCATTTCATATTCACATTTCATCAGTTGGCTTAATAACGTCCTCTATAATTTTTTTTCTCGTTTCGAATTTAATCCAGGATCACAAGTTGCATTTAGTTGCCAAGTCTTTTTAAATTTTTTTTTTTTTTTTTGAGTTGGAGTCTCACTCTGTCACCCAGACTGGAATGCAGTGGCCGCTCCTGGCCACCGCAGCCTCGACCTGCTGGGCTCCAGCGATCCTTCCGCCTCAGCCTTCCAAGTAGCTGGAACTACAGGCGCACGCTACCACGCCCGGCTGATTTTTTGATTTATTGTAGAGATGAGGTCTCGCTGCCCAGGCGGGTCTCAAACCCGCGGGCTCATACAATCCACTCACCTCAGCCTCCCAAAGGCGCAGGATTACAGGCTGAGCCACCGAGCCCAGCTGTCTTTTTAATTTTTAAAAACCTTGAGCAACTCCCTGGGGTCCCCTTCCACTGAGAGCTTTTCTGTCCTCTCAATAAATTCTGCTTTATTAAAAATAAAAATAAAAAAATAAAAAACTGGAAAGTTCCTTAGCATTTCTTTGTATTTACTGATTTTAACATTTGTAAAGATTGCAGTACAACTTTTTTCTAAAATGTCCCATATTTTAGGTTTCTACAATGTTGGTTCATAATTAAATTTAGATTATGTGTCTTTGGAAGGAATATGCTGGAAGTAATAGTATCCCTCACAGTATATTATATTGGGAACTACAGGATATCAATTTATCCCAATGTTTATAATATTGACTTTTGTCAATTAGTTAAGATGATATCTACTAAATTTCTCCAATGTAAATTATTGTTTTCCCTTTAAAATTAATAACTAATTTGTGGGAGATATTTTTGGACTATGTAAATATATTATTTCTCATCAAAACTTCATCTATGAGTTTTTGTATACACCAATGATTTTTTTTATATATCATTGTTTCTTCTACATCTGTTATTTGGGATTCTTTTGTAAAGAAGAGCTTTTCCTAAACTTTAAATTTTTTTTTAATCACTATGAACTTGGGCTACTACTATTTGTAAGTTAAACAGAAGGCACCTCTGCCAATTCAGTAGTGGGACTGAGGAAACATGTCCACAGTCCAGACTAAGATGCAGTCAAGGCTCAAGGCTCTGGCACCTTGGGCATGTGGTTTCACCTTTCTGTGCCTCCATTTTTCCATTTATTCTCTATAACAAATCTGCCTTACAGGGTTGCCATAAGAATTCATTAAATTAGTACATGTAAAATGCTAAGATCAGCACCTGGCAGATACTGAATGTCCAATAAATGCCATCTGATATTACTACTTCAAAAGAGCCTATTGACTCACAGTTTATGGTTATTAGAGAGAAATAAAAAATTTAAATAATTTGTTCAATCACTTTCAGTGACTCATGAATTACATCTGGGGTAACTGCATCTTCTCCTTCATATAATTAAACCAGCTGTGCATTTGGACATTTGGTTTCTGATAAATGTTTGGCAATGCATTCTTAACCTTTTGTCAGAAGTATTCCTGGGCAACAGAAAGCTGGGAAATGCACAGCTTCCTGAATCTTCCATGGAAGGTGGAAGATGGCATCACGAAAAGTTGGCCACTGAAGCACCTCCTTTTGGTGGAACGTTGGGTCTCCTTTGCATCAGTATAGTTGCAGTAGAAAATGAAGCATGTTCACCTCTTTCTGAGGCTCACTTTATCAAGTGCAAGCAGAGAAGCCACCTCAGAGGGCTGCTGTTTCTGTTTTAGAGGAGGTAGCTCAGAAGCAGAGAGGAGGCAGCACAGTGGCCTACACATGTCAGAGGAAATCCTACTGAAACCAGAGCTAGGAGGATTGAAAACCAGAATGTGAACAAAGATTTACCTATGAAGATACTAAGCGAAATGTGTTTAAGAGCACACACTTTGGATCCACATAAAAGCTCAGTGAATGGGGAAGATAAGCCTTTTTGAAAATCTATTTCCCAAAATGTAACAAGACTCCTAAGCTGGTAATTACACCTTGAGGAATCCATTCTGAAGAACTATTCTGAAATTCTTGTAAAAAATCTAAACAATCATACCCATCACCATATTATTTGTAGTAGTAAAATTTAGGGAACATCTTATAGATCTATAAAATGAATCCATAAAATGAAAATAATGTTTATGAAAATATTTTCATGTTATTGGAAAATGCTCACCATTTAGTGTCAAATGAGAAAATCAAAATGTAAAACTGTTCTAGTGGGTTCATCTGGGAAGCAAATAACTATGTGCAGGATAATGCCTGTGTCAGATAAATGAGGGAATAAAATAGGTGGGGAGAGGCTTCAGAAGGCAGTGTAGGTCTGACACCCGTAGAAGGAGACGGGGAACGAGGAGAATGGGCAAGAGGAGAAGGCTGTGGTTCAACCCTGAAAAAGTCTAAGCCGGTAGGAGTCATGGCACCGAGGACACAGACTAGGATCCCTGTTGGGCAGGAAGAATGGGGACTGGATGCCTCGAGCTGCACTCAGTCACCAGCTAGAGCAGCACTGGAGAACTTGACCAAGAGCCTGGAAGGCCCGGGGAGTGTGGCTCATGAAAAACTGTGGCTGATTTCAGAGGTTGCAGCTGAAAACCATACCCTTGCTCCTCACAACTGATAACACAGTCTTTCTGCAAGGAAGATTCTATGGGTGATCCTCCATGCTGCTGCAAAAACCATCCAGTGGGATCCTATTTTTGAGAACAAGAGAAAAGATGAGCAAAAGAGAGTGAGAAAGAGACAGGGACAGAGAGAGAGGGAGAGAGAAAGAGAGAGAGAGAGAGAGAGAGAGAGAGAGAGAGAGAGAGTTTATGCTGGTTATCTCTGTATGATCTGTGGGAATATGAACTTTGTAGATTGTGTAGCAAATCATTTATGTGGTCACGAAGATGGAAATGACAGATAACAGGGATACCAATAAGAAGGAGTAAGAAGGGGGTTGGCGCTCAGAAATTGCCTCTGGGGTACAGTGTTCACTAACTGGGGAATGAGGCATCTGAGACTCAATCACCACCCCTACATAATACCCGTGTAACGAACATGCCTGTGTACCCCCGAATCTAAAATTAAAAAAAAAAGAAAATCATCTATGTATTTTACAAGTTTCTGCAATAAGCATGTATTATTTTTACAGTAAGAAAATTGATGAAAAATAACTCATTAAAATTAGTGTAAAAAGGAATAAAACAATCCTTTAAAAAAAACTTGTTTGGAGTACTGTGCTGCAGACTTTCAGTTTGCTTTGCTAAGAAGAACAAGGCATAATTCTTCAGTGATTAGCAGAGAAATCTGAGTTTTCACTGAACGCTTCCGTGTGAATTCATGAGAACTTCTCAGCACTATTTTCCAAATGAACCCTAAAGTTGATACTTAAAAACCAAAATTAAAAATATGAAATCATTATTGATTACAGTCAGATAGCAAATCCTAACTTTCCTTTTCACCTCACCCAAAAAGTCAGATAACAATGTATTGCAGTGTCCTCATACTTGCCTGCAAAATTATGTTGAAAAGGTTTATTTGTTTCTATTTTTAAAGTAAATATACAATTGAAAAATATAAATAAAAGGAAAAAATTCCTTTATCAGTGTTTCTGTTATTATATTCAATATGTATCAATTTGCATATGCAATTGCATATTTTCTTTTTGTTTTTCATATAATTTTAATAGCTGCATAATATTTCATTTTACATTGATCATGGTTTAGTTTCTCATTTCTTTGTTTCTTGACACTTAATTTATTTTCTAATTTTAGTTACTACAATAAATATATTTGTTTATCCTTGGGCAGATATTATTATAGTAGCTAAACATAAAAAATAATCTAAAGATAAGATGCATAGTTGGGCACAGTGGCTTGCACCTGTAGTTCCAGCTACTTGGAAGGCTGAAGCAGAAGGATCACTTGATCCCAGCAAGTCGAGGCTGCAGTGGCCGTGAACATGCCACTGCACTCTAGCCTGGGCGACAGAGTGAGACTTTAACTCAAAAAATAAAATAAAATAAAAATAAGATACAGTTCAGAAGGGTATTGCGTTTTTGAATTTTTGTGAAAAATTAGAGGCTACCACAACGACTATCACACAATAAAAACAGAAACTCTTTTAAAATTGGCAAAAATCAGACAGTGCCTGAATGTGAATTCAACCCAGTTGTTGCCAATTTTAAAAGGTGATTAAAAACCATTACAATGGCCAGGCTCGGTGGCTCAGTCTGTAATCCCGCGCCTTTGGGAGGCTGAGGTGAGTGGATTGCCTGAGCCCATGGGTTTGAGACCCGCCTGGGCAGCGAGACCTCATCTCTACAATAAATCAAAAAATCAGCCGGGCGTGATAGCGCATGCCTGTAATTCCGGCTACTCGGCAGGCTGAGGCGGAAGGATCGCTGGAGCCCAGCAGGTCGAGGCTGCGGTGGCCGGGAGCGGCCACTGCACTCCAGTCTAGGCGATCGAGTGAGACTCCAACTCAAAAAAAAAACCAAAAAAAAAAACCATTACAATGTTAACTAAGGAAGATTCATTCAGAAGTTGCTTTCTTTATGAGCAGGTTATGTTCTGAAAACATGTTCCAAAGTTCTTTCCTTTTCAGTCAAAGTCAGCTTACAGGTATTTTTACTAAATTGAAATGTGAGTTGACTCCTCAAGTCATTAAAAAATGTGGCATATGTCTCTTCCTTGCTAATATATATTCTACCAAGAATCTTTTTAAGGAAAACAAACCAGTGTCTCCTCCACTGAGAGTTAGTGGGGGACGTAACATCCTCTTCCGTCATCTGTGTCTGCAAAATATGAAGTTCCCAGGACAGCATCGCTTATGTTCCACATTCCCACTCCCTTTGATATTACTTAGAGCCCAGTGGTCCTCAGACCTATGAATTGTGCTTCATCAGCCATTCTTTCAAACTTTTCCATATGTAAGCTTTTTTAACTTACTTTTTTCTATTCCTATCTCTTTTTAAATTAATATTAACTATAGCCATTCAACACTGATGCTTATTCTCTAGCCATAGGCTGAAGTTCTTCCACTTTTATCTATCACTTTCCCTTTCTTTAACTACTGTAGATAGCATATAAACAGCATTCCTTACCTATTAAGTGATGGTGGAGACACAAGACAGACACTGTTTATTCTTACTGTATGATGATCCATGTTCCTTAAACACATCAAAACTAAGCAAAACAGCCAATAAAACACTCTGCCCCAAAACAAAAATGGCCACTCACAATCCCCAATGCCACTTGTTGGTGGCAGACTGAGTTGACATACTTTTGCATCGCACTTCTCTTTTGCATTGATAAAGCATACATAAGTTCACCAATTGAACACTTTTAAGTAGTGATGCTTCTATAATAGAAAATAAGTAAATAGGCATCTTTACTTATAGATTTAGCAGGTTCTGTTTCCATGATGTAACTGGCATGGGTTGAAAAGTCTTCCTTAGCCGGGCTCGGTGGCTCAGCTTGTAATCCCGCGCCTTTGGGAGGCTGAGGTGAGCGGATTGCCTGAGCCCGCCGGTTCGAGACCCGCCTGGGCAGCAAGACCTCATCTCTACAATAAATCAAAAAATCAGCCGGGCGTGGTAGCGCATGCCTGTAATTCTGGCTACTCGAAAGGCTGAGACAGAAGGATCGCCGGAGCCGAGCAAGTCGAGGCTGCAGTGGCCGGGAGAGGCCACTGCACTCCAGTCTGGGCGACAGAGTGAGACTCCAACTCAAAAAAAAAAAAAGAAAAGTCTTCCTTATTGCACGTTTCTGCTACTAAGCCGTAAGTGTTCTCCCCTATAGTAACATCAATTCTTTGGATTAAGATAAAGTATTGCTTTTAAAACGCTAATGTAGTAGAGGAGGGATAACATTAATTCATTAGCACCTTTAACTGCAGTAGCACACATTCACATATCGTATTAATGAAAAAAGGTGCACCACCAGGAAAGGAATTTTAATGAGGAGAAGGTGAAAACGCTGTTCTTGGAAAGTTGTTGAAGACAATAATACTAGTTAAGAAGCTAGATTGTAAGGAATTGAGGGACAGAAGGAAGGCTTTAAAGACCAGAAGAGTGGCAACACAGAACTATGGGAGACATCAATATACAACCTTTGCTTTGTTACCAGTTTTCCGAAGTATAAGAAAATTCTATAACTCATGTAAAGGAGTTTATAAAGTGAGTTAGTCATACCATTATTTCCTTGTTCTATTTTGTCCTTTCTCCTTCTGAAAACTAATGATGCTTCTCCAAAAGAATAACAATATGAGCAGCAACTAATTTTTTTATTAGTTTGCTAGTTTTTTAAGTCTTCTATGGGTTAAATGGGGTAAGGGTGCATGGTAAACTATCCATTCAAATCTAAATGAACTGGTCGGGAATAAAAAAATTCAGTACAGTAGGTTCTCTAATAACATTGTTTCCTTCAACATTGTTTTAACATTAATGAGAAAAATAATTGCTTCCTGACCAGGGTCACTGTCTGTGTGGAGTTTGCACATTCTGCCCATGTCTTTCCCACATAGGGAAACATTTCCCAGGGATGTGCATGTTAGGTGCATAGATGTGTCTACATGGCTCCAGTCTGAGTGAGTGTGTGTGATAGTGTAAATGTGTCCCGTGATGCAATGGTGTCCTGCCCAGGCCAGGCTCCCATCTTGTGCCTTGAGTCGCTGAAAGAGGTTCCATCATCTGTGACCCTGAACTGGAATAAGTGTGTTGGAAAATGAATTAATGAATTAATATAATGTCTTATCAAATAAATATTCCTAAAGCATATGATTATCATATGCATGCACAACAATAAATAATGCAGTGCAAAAGCGCTCTGGGACCCTGCTATATTGGTGATTGTTTTTGATCTGCGTGGTATTAGGAGGTGTTCCTTACTATTTTCACTTTGCAAACTTGTATTCCTTGATTTAGCCAACTACTACTGTGACTGCCCTCACCCACTGATTCACCAAAACTTGGGTAAGTAATGATCTTACTTGTTTTATTATCTTTTTTTGTGTGTATAACTGACTTTTACTTCAATGTTTAATATTAGAAGTGTTTTGTGTCTTTTTTTAGAAGTATGGTGACATTTTCATGCCCAGAAATATGCCATACAAACTGAACTCTTATTTCTTTCAATTAGTCCATGGTAAAAATGATTTCATTATTAGTCATTTCACTTGAAGTTGCAGTTTCTAAGAACCCATCCACCATGTTGTGGACTTACTGGAAAGCATACTGCAAAATTGACCAGCAAAAGCTACTAATAAGAACATTAGCAGCTAAATGGGTAAGAGTTTAAATTTTTTGAGGTTAAATTTACTCAACCTTAGCTCTGTGAAATAATCATTTTTTGTTGTTGTTGTTCTGTCGTTGTCTCCCAGTGAAAGTTCATCAGGAACACACATGCAGTCAAACAAAGCCCTGTGTATTAGCTCTGACACTGCTGCGGCAAGGGATATAGCACACCACAGGGCACATTTGCTGAGAGGACATTAGAGGGGTCTTTTAGAGTGTGGCCAGTGCTGGATGAGTTTGGGAGAGTTTAAAAAAGTTAGCTTTGCTCTGAATGGAGTGCTGTCAGAAAGCATGGGCAGTTTCATAATTGGATATCTTAAATTTTTGTATAAGAGGCAGGAGGAAAGACGAGAGGCTTGGCTGTCATCATTAAAGAAGCAATAGCCACTCATATTACTAAGAGGATGGAATGTGGTTATTTTTGTGAAGGTGCTGAATCCTCTTCTCTGTGTTCACACAAGCTTGGGAAGTGGTCTTTTTTGGTCAAATTCTACCATGGTCATGAGGCAGCCCTGTCTGGCTCTTCTTGGTATTCTGGGGCTATAGTTTATATTCAGTGGGGGAATACCATGGCCTAGCTCTCAGTTGCCAGAGCTGGTTTATTTTATTGTATCCTCTCTTTCTTAGATAATGTATTCCTAGTTCTGCATATACATGAGTTTCAGGATATACCTGGTACCGTGCAAGGTCCAAGGGATAGGTTGGAAAGCAAGACAAGCAGGTGAAGCTCAGGTGGCAACAAAATGATCAAGGTTGTGGTTTGGTAGTCAGAGTGCCCAGGTTTAACTCCAGGCTGTCTCATTTACTGTCTTCCTGGGTAAGTAATTAGATATCACTCATTTTCAGTTACCCTGTCTATCAATGGGAATAATAATAGTGGTTATTTCAGGAAATGTTGACTGATATTAAATATGTTAGTTATCACCATCACCAGGAAAAACAGCTTTTAAGTAAGAAATCACAAAGCCATTAAATGCCACAAAAGAGGAGCCACAGAGTACTATGGTGGGGCATATGGCAAAGGGACCTAAATACTCTGTGGGAGTCATGGAAGTATTTCCAAAAAAGAATGTTTAAAATGAACCCCGGATATATTTTAAAAGTTAAGTGGAAAGAGTGAAGAGTTTCCTATCCCTGTAGAAGAGGTAACTGGAGTAAAGATTCTGGGATGGAAGAAAGCAAGTCCCATTTGAAACCCTACAAGAAATCTTGTGTGGTCAGTCTAGACTGGAAAGAATAGACAGTGGAAGATTAAGCTGGTGAAGTGGCCAGGGCTAACTCAGGGAGGGCCTCAAGGCCACATTGGAGATTGTTGGACAGTGTCCAAAAAAGAGAAACAACACATCAGTGACAGTGCCTTCCCTCTCCCCATACCCTTGTCAGGGACTGCTACTGATAGCCACACCGAGGATCTTGATTTCAACCTCTCTGGTTCCCAGACATGCTCCTGATGGCGATAAAAGAGTCTAGATGGTTATTTCTGTCAACTTGCAAGCCCCTAATGTGTGCCCAGCACCAGTAAGGGAAAAAATGTGTATTTAAAAAGAAGAAAGAAAGAGAGGGCTATCTATGGGCGAGGTAGCTTTTCTTTTCTTTTTTTAAAAAAAGCTTTTCAAAGTTTCAGACAGTGAAATATATGATACATGCTTCTTTTATCCCTGTGCCCAGGTATGTTTGATATTACATTTTAGATTGGGACTTCAGAGTCTAGTATTTCACATATTTTCTTTTTTTTTCCTATGCCTGTATTTTTTTCCAATGCCTTTAATTTACTTAGTTTCCAAGTCATTTAATTGGTATAAAATTACCAAGTGTAGATGAATAGTCTAAAATATAGATGTAGTTATTTTCAAATTATATATTTACGTCTATAAAATGAATGTGATATAAATTTTTAAAAGCATAAATGCTAAATATTTCTAATAATGTTTAGTGTTTCCTTTTTTAAAAAATTGGTATATTTATCCTTTCTAACTTCTAGGACAGTGGTGAGGAATTTTGAGGGATAACATATCCAATGGATATTTGGTACATGTATACTACCTTTTCCTTCTGCCAAAAGAAAAACTGATGTTAGGAGAACCCAAGGCTAATTGGGTAGAACTGACACATTTAATCTGTAGTTTTTCATTCTCCTCAGTTTGATTTGGAATATTCTATCAGTAGAGTTGGTATTTGAGGCTATGGTCAATGACAGGACATGCAAGAAAGTTGAACAAAAGCAGTGCATGTGAGGTTGTTCTATTTCTCATTAAAAATGCATTCCTCTGTGAAAATCTTTGCAGTTGTGAGTCCACAATAACTTGTTGGACTTTGTCTAGGTGGACTGAGGTTAAAAAAAAAAAAAAATTCTAGCAAAATAAACTGCTCTGGGCTACCATTCCTGACATTTACTTGAACAAAGATGTAAAATTATTTGAAGCCATGAAGAAAATTTGACATTAAGTGATCTAAATAAAATGAATTAAATGTGTTGACAGGAGATGAGTCAACTCTTTCTTTCAAAAGCATCAGAATTCCTGCTGACATTGTTCAGAATCATCAGTCTTCCTGTAATGACTACACCTTTTCTTTAACCTTGTGTTCACTCCTCTGTTTATTGACATTTTTGTCCTAACTGAACAAAAATCACACAAACTCTCTCAAAGTTGTAAAACCAGCATACTCTTATTTTGGTAATTTTGCCTTTAAGGAGAAATATCTGAATTTTTAAACAAATTTTCAATTTTGCAATACTTTATAAATAGCTAATATAATGCATTAGAAATATCTATTTATATTATTATTCTGAGAAATTCATACTCTAAGAAATTTCCACACTCTATGATTGTTTAGATAATAGAAGCATTTACAAACAAATGATAACTGAAACAGCACAGTGTTTTTTTTATGCATGTGAGATGTGCATGGGATAAATAAATTTTCTTCCCAGATGGTGGTTTGTATAGGTAGTGACATTGTTTTGGAATGATCATACACATTGGCACGCTATTCATGCCTGGACTTTTTCCATCAAAGAGGAATGACTAAGAGTGACCGCAGCAACTCATGAGGCCAAGAATTCCAGGAAAATCTTCTTGCCTGTCCTGACCCAACCTGTCATAGGTTTAGGCCAATCACCCTCATAAGCACTTACAACTGGAAAAAAAATTAGTTAAACATAGTAATCTCTTAAACTGGATTTTTTTAATTATCACAAGATTAACAGCAAACAATAGCCAGTGCCCAAAACAAATGATTTCACCATATAGTCTCCATAATTAGATACAATATTTTGTTATCCCTAACCCTGTATCAGTCTTGGCTGGCACATTACCAATGAACTTAGATTTTTTTAAACATCTACACCCAGACTCTACTCCAGACAAATTAATCAGAATCTCTTGGGGTAAAACTTGGTGTTTAGAAGCTCCCCGTGATGTTATATGTAGACAGGGTTGAAAACCAGTGGTTTAAACAGTGAAGTCACTTAATTAACCTTATAAAGTAGGAATACTTGGGTCTCACATTCAGAGACTCTGACTTAATGGTCGGGAATATGAGTTTTCAGAGCTTCACCAAGCCATGCTTTCCTGCACCTTCTGTTTAGAGATTTGTAAAAATCTTGGAGGAAGTGTCCTCAAGCAATAGCTCCAACAGTGGGCTTCTTGAGAAACAACAGAGCTATTTGTTCATTTAGTATATTTCAGAGTACTTTTAAAACATCAGATCATTTAGTATATTTCAGAGTGCTTTTAAAACATCATACTGAAAAATCAGTATGAAAATATTTTAAAAAAACTAAAACTAGCTGGGCTCAGTGGCTCAGCCTGTAATCCCACGCTTTGGGAGGCTGAGGTGAATGGATTGCCTGAGCCCGCGGGTTCGAGACCCGCCAGGGCAACTTGGCGAGACCTCATCTCTACAATAAATCAAAAATTAACCGGGCGTGGTAGCGCGTGTCTGTAGTTCCAGCTACTTGGAAGGCTGAGGCGGAAGGATCGCCGGAACCCAGCAGGTCGAGGCTGCAGTGGCTGTGAGCGGGCCACTGCCCTCCAGCCTGGGTGACAGAGTGAGACTCCAACTCAAAAAAAAAAAAAAACCCCTAAAACTATACAAGACAAATAGCTCTCTAGTGTTGCCTATCATCTTCTTTGCATCTGAGGTGATTTTATCTCATAGCTAACTACTCTAATAAACTACATATTCTTTAAGGTTAATTTCTGTATCATATTTATCTTTGTATTTCACACAAGTGTTTTCACCTGATACATTTTCAGTCAATTTCTCTTAAATAAAACATTGAATAATTCAGTTTGTTTCAATGAACACTGTGGAACAGCTCCTCTGTGCTGCTCTTCCTTCTTTCTGCCCTCTAGACACAGTGAATGTTAAGTTCTCAGTCCCTGTTTTTAAGGCGCTAACATTCCAGGAAATGAATTAAATACAAAGATTTCAATTTCCAGGACAGCTCCGTGTCTCACATCTGCACTGACATGTCATCGTAGATCTCTAGGACTGGCATGAGCCAATGACCTGGGAGACATATGTCTTTTCCTTGACTAACAGACAATCAAGAATCAGCCTGTCCCGGACTGCTGCAATCCTTCCATCATTTTAAAGAAACAACTTCCTATACTTTGAGCTGCCTCACACAAAGGACTTAACAGCCCCTATCAAAGAAATGCATTAGCAAAGCTTAGAACGGAAACCTGAAATCTTAGCAGATAATGCAGATGCCTTAGGATGCCATATAATCTGTTTAATTTCCCCATTGGAAGGACTATACCTGAGTCTTCTATTTATGCTTTATTTATAGTTCTATTTATACTTACATTTAGGTGATTTACACCTAATGTTTAAAATGAATGTACGTGCCACAGAGATGTTTCAATGTGAGTTTAACAATCAATTAAAATAAAAGGATGTGTGCGTGTAATGACCTCCCATGAACAGCTCTATAAAGAATAAGGGTGGCTTTCCCTTGGGTAAGGTAAAATTGTAGAAATGGTTAAGGCCCATTAGTAATTTAGGCTTTTGCATTCCTCCAGCTTGCTCCAATATCTGAGCTTATTTATCATCCTTTTAAACAAAGATTTGTTGAGTTCTGAGCTCTCTTTGTAAGAAAAACCGGGCAACATCAAACAGGTTGACAAAGACAATAACCAGATTTGAGAACCAGTCTCATTGGCCCTTATGATTTCAAGACTTCCCTTGGGAAGGATGGGGAGAAATGAATAAAAATCATAAATCTCCCTGTTTTACTCAGAGTCGCATCTTGGTTCACTGACATCTCATTGGTGGGGTAGACTAGGTAAGGTTTGGCCAAAAATAAATTTGCTTGTAGGAGCTAAAATTCTACATTGGATTTTAGAATTTAATTTAATTGTGCTTATTGTTTGATCAGAATGTTGTTTAGTTTTACTGGCAGGCCTAGTAGGGCAATGATAGTGGTTTTGTTAAAAAAAAAAACAAAAAAACCAAAAAAAAACCCTTTTTGAGCTTAACATGGAGCCAAGATCATATTCAGTGTATACACCTGATTAAAGAATTAACATTGTGGTGCGACTCAGTGTGGGAGTGGGAAGGAGGGTTATTTTGAGTACAAATATAAAAATGATTTAAATAGATGAAAAAATAGTAGTCTACTTTTAAATACAACTTCTACCTAACGTTATTTATCATAATAAATATAATTATTTTTAAAAGCACCTTGAAAAAAATTCAGTGTGACAAATCATCTAACCAAATTAATAAGGTAAGAATCTGAGTCTAATCTAAAATTAGTGTTTAGTTTGTTAACATTTCTTGCTTTGTTTCTACAAATGATAGATAAACTTAGGTTTGTGTTTTTCAAAAACAATGGACATAATCCAGTCCCTTGTTACTTTTTTGAAATTAAGCAATAAAAGGACTAATTACTAGGGAAGAAAATATACCCCTACATATTCCAACAGCTGACCCATATTAGGTATCACTTTCTTTTTCTAAGGCAAAACAGGATGATGACCCAGTAACCACTTTTAAAAATTGCAAACTGACTAACAGAATATAATCATCTTGGCATGAAGAGCAAGTAGAGGAGAATTAATTTAATCTTAACTAAGTAATATAGGTAAAAATATCAGCTGATGCTTGATATAAATGCAAGGGAAATTTTATCAAAAGCACAATATTTCTATGTTGAAAATATTAATATTTGAAGGAAGAAATACAATCATATCAGTTTTATATTACCAAATATTTTATTAACCAGAATTCCCTAATAATTACCACTACTGAACATTTCCAGCACAAGGATGGTTATTATTAACACTGGGATATTGAAATATTGTGAAAAATTATTTTAAAACTGAGCAAAGGGGGACTCCCAAATAATCAGATTAATTAAAGTTAATTTAAAAATGGGGTATTTGTTCTTACATATTTAAACTTTGGTCACCTTCAAGAAACTCTCCATTTGACACAATACCACTACTGAGTCCTTTTTTTTCCCTTTACTCAAAACAGTTTTTGAACTTGTCCATTGTCCATTTTGATGCCTTTTAGTATTTCTGCCATTTTTTAATTTCACTTCTTCCACATTGGCAAAACGTTTCCTTTTGAGGACTTTTTTTCAGCGGTGGAGGTGGGTGGGAGGATAGGGAGGTGGGAGGGTGAGAGATTGGGGGATGGGGTGGAGTGGGAGTGGGGAGGTGGGGGGAGGGGGGAGTGGGGAGTTGCTCTGGGCTAGATTGGGGGAATAGGGAGGGTGGAGCATGAGGGTCATGCCATTTTGGGCGAAAAACTGTTTAACACTCAGCGCAATGTGGGCAAGTGTGCTCACAAATCACCGATCATGAAATGGGCAAACATGTTGAAAGAATCTCCTAAAAAAAAAATTCACTGAAGCTGAATGCAGTGTCTTACAATAACACTAGCAGATAAGCTGATGCTCGTGGGTTCCTAGAACAGTTATCTAGCAGGGGAAGCCTGTGTACTACAAAGGGCCTGCCTTCCAAAAGATAATTACGGATTTTTGGGTTCCCCCTCATATTTGTATCCCCTTAAGTCATAGTAGGAGAAAAATATTTTGTCACTGAGGTCAATTAGAAAAGTGAATTACATAGAAGAAAAATTATTAAAAAGTATCATAAGCCTCATATTCCAAGACAATTAATTTGAGCTCATTGGTTTCATGTGTTCATCAGTTTCCAGGTATTTATTTCTCATTAAGATTAGTTCTTCTAAGCCGGGCTCGGTGGCTTAGCCTGTAATCCCACACCTTTGGGAGGCTGAGGTGAATGGATTGCCTGAGCCCGCGGGTTCGAGACCTGCCTGGGCAGCGAGACCTCATCTCTACAATAAATCAAAGAAATCAGCCGGTCGTGATAGCGCTACTCGAAAGGCTGAGGCGGAAGGATCGCCGGAGCCCAGCAGGCCGAGGCTGCGGTGGCCGAGAGCGGCCAGTACACTCCAGTCTGGGCGACAGAGTGAGATTCCAACTCAAAAAAAAAAAAAAAAAGATTAGTTCTTCTTGACTTGTCTGTGACTTTTGCATTTGGAGACTAATAGTTTAGGCCTCCATCACTGAGATGAAGCACAGATGTGAAATAGTGAATGTGCTTACACATTGTATGAGTTGTAAGACCACAGTCACT
This sequence comes from Carlito syrichta, assembly GCF_000164805.1. Classification (NCBI taxonomy): domain Eukaryota; kingdom Metazoa; phylum Chordata; class Mammalia; order Primates; family Tarsiidae; genus Carlito; species Carlito syrichta. Next base: position 160,304 of record NW_007246497.1, read on the forward strand.
AAAGGCCTTAACATGGCATTTATTTAAAAAACACTGTCCTTGGGCCATTTGCAACATAAATCACCTAGGATGTTTGTGGCATATGTGAATTCCTAGACCTCCCTTTAAATCTAATAAATCAAAATTTAGACTAGGAATGGGCATTTTTACTAAGTGCCTCAGTTGATTCTTACTCCTGCTAAAGCCTAAAAATATCAGCCTTAAAATAACTTTTTTCTCTAACCTTTAATACCAAAGTGTTAAGAAAATAGGGAGATGCCCAGAACCTTGCATGATTTTGCTTCACCTGTACTCTTACTACTCTGATCTTTGCTTGGTCAGCTTTTCCAATAGTGACAACTCATTGCCAGACTCAAAACTACATCTATGTTTATGTCTACCTGAACTGCTCCCCTACCTTGGGAAACTCCCACCCTGTCTCATGTCTTTTTTGAAATGCCACTTTTTCTCTGAATGTTTTTCTGACCATGATATTTAATTTAGTTTTCTTTGAAATATTCACTGACATAATTATATTATTTTCTTCTGTAATATTTATTACAATTCATACAGTTTTGATGGTATGATTATTATTTAAAAAATCTTATTTCCATTAAACTCTAAGTTCCATTTCACAGTATTGTGGTGTTCTTTTTGTTCCATAGGAATTAGCACAATGCAGTGTGGATTATCAATCAAGTCATGTTGACTGGGAACACTTCTACACTGTTGGTGGGAGTGTAAATTAGTAAAACCTCTATGAAAAACAGTGTGGCAATTTTTAAAAGATCTAGAAATTGATCTTCCATATAACTCAGTAATCCTCCCCTGGGAATATACTTGGAGGTACTCAAATCATTCTACAAAAAAGACACATGCACATGCATGTTTATTATAGCCCTATTCACTGTAGCAAAAACATGGAACCAACCATACTACCCATCAAAAGTGGACTGGCTTTTTTAAAAATGTGGTACATATACATGATGGAATATTATACAGTCATAAAGAAGGACAAAACGATGGTCTTTGCAGCAACTTGGATGGATTTAGAGTCTATTGTACTTAGTGACTTATCACAGAAACAAAAAACTGAGTACCACATGTTCTCACTCTTAAGTAGGTCCTGAACATGTAACACAATAACACAAAAGAGGGATCAACAGTAGTGGGAAACTGAGAGGGGAAGGAGGGAGGACACATAACATCACTAAGGGTACCTGATCCTAAACCAGGGTAAGTGAGGACCAGTGGGAGGCCCAAACTTCACTTGTACATAGACCACTTACGTACCTAAACCTGACTTGTACCCCACAGTTTAAAAATAAAATAAAGGCGGAAAAAACGATATGCTGACTGAACGAATGAACTATACAAAGCTAACCTCTGGTAAGAGTGGTGTTATGACAGCTATTTTATACTGCTGTGAGTACTTTTGAAATTCTCAGTAAGTTTAATGCTTTTTAGAATAGTCTAACTATTCTGTTGTTTTCTTTTTATTGTTATCAGTAACTCTCATGAATTATCTGGTTATTGAATTTAATTCTTTAAAACCTTTCTAAGGTTTATTATTGTGGTTTCTTTATAGATGAGTCTTCCTGATGATGATGGGAACCAGGATTTGTGTCTGGTTCTGCTGACTCCAAAGCCTATACCTTCACATCTACACTATACTGTCTCTGCAATGTTAGAATGCCCACAAGTCTCTGTTTCCTTCCTGACATCTTGAACACTTTTATTTATACCTGGGGATGTCCTCAATTCACATTCATTAGATCATAGTTCTTCTCTATCAGTGGGTCTTTACAAAACCTAATAGAAATAAGATAAATCTGGCCAGGCTCGGTGGTTCAGCCTGTAATCCCAGCACTATGGGAGGCCGACGTGAGTGGATTGCCTGAGCCTGCAGATTCGAGACCAGCCTGGGCAACTTGGGGAGACCTCATCTCTACAATAAATCAAACTTAGCTGGGCATGGTAGTGCATGCCTGTAGTCCTGGCTGCTGGGAAGGCTGAGGTGAAGGATCACTGGAGCCCAGCAGCTTGACTGCAGTGGCCGAGAGGCATGCCACTGCCCTCCAGCCTGGGTGACAGAGTGAGACTCTAACTCAATAAAAAAAAAAATAAAATAAATAAAAAGAGATAAGATAAATCATCCTACTTCATCAATAGTTACTGCAATCAAATACTCAATTTAGTAATCCACATATGGTCTTTTGTTTGTAGGTTCTGAGTTTGGGGCTTCCTAAGATAAATGAGTGCCTCTCCTTATTTTCTCAATATTATGACTCCAAATGATGAGTACAGTGGTAACTATATACATTAAGGTTTGCGTCAGATACAGGATTTTTATTTGGCAGCAATGTAGTGTGCTAAATGCTAAACTTAAACATGCCTTGGCATGCATCACTGAGTTTGCTCTCTCTGACCTCCCTACAGCATTCAGGCTAATAGAGAAGGCTCCCAAGTCAATGAAAATGCCAGATCAGTTATGGAATTTGTAACACTATTTGCTTTGAATCAAAGTTAATTTGATGACAACTGACATTCCGGATTTTGACCTTGGTCCTCCTAAATTGTCCTCATCTATTTTAAAGTAAACCTCAGTTGACTTTTAAAATCTTGATTAACAGGAAATCAATTGACTCTGTTGAAGTAAGTGAAAGGCAAAAATTCTTTTTGTGTGAAAGTCCACAGGGCCTTTGAAGACATGCATAAATTGTGTGAGTCACCAATGAGAATGAGTTTATTATGTATCACTATGATTTTACCTTTAATCATAAATTTTTAAACGTTAGACAATTCTACTTAAAATCATTATTGAATTTTAATACTCTGTATACCTTTATGTTTATTCTAGATTAGACCCACATTACGATTATTCTTGCATATTTTAGGATAGTATGCTAAGACAGGAAATCAAAAACTTTATGACTAGCAGAATAATCTGTTTTACAATATGAGCTGCAAGAAAGACTAGGGATAGCATTTGAGGAGTTTGGAATAAATTGGCAAATTTCTGACATTTTTCACTTCCATTAAAAATAGTAATCAGCCTGTTTGGTAGGCTATGAAGTTTGCTTAAAAGTGGAAAAAGTGTGAGCAGTCACTTTGCTTCTTGTTTTTCCAGGCTTATTTGATAAATGTGCTCTAAGTTAGGGCAGTTAGACTTTAACTGGGACCTCCAGTATATCTCATTGCACAACAGATTGTGATTCAGCCAGTTTGGACCGAAGATTCTGACTGGCTATCATGATCCAGCCGATGCTGCTGCTGCTGCTGTTTTTTGAGCCATTCGGCTTATGCCTTACACAAACTAAGAGTTCGATAGAGGCTGGATTAGTTGGATTCAGGAGAGCTGATTCCATGAGGACATTCTATGACTTGGTCATTCTCTCATTTATTGAACAAATATGTTGAGTGCCACAGGTACTGTGGTAGGTGCTGGATGTCCGTTGTGAACAAAGCCGATACATTGTCACCTGCACAGGCCATAATAGTGATAACCAGCTGAATACCAGTCCTGTCCCTGCCTCTGAGTCTTATGGAGAAGACAAATATTAAAGAAATAGAAACATACATAAATACAGGACTTCAAATTGTTATATGAGCAATGAAGAATGCAATACAAGAGGCTCACAGATTTTCGCTAGGGTATGCAGAAGTGAGTTTTAGGAGATTGAAAAGTTCCCAAATATTTTACAGATATAGATGGGGAGAAATATGCTTCAGGCAGGAAGGAACACTTAAGCAGGGACTCAGAGACACAAAGAGAGAAGAACTTAGCTCCCTTCTGAAACTAAGAGATGGTCACTGTAGCTGAAATATAGTGAACGGACAGAAGGGGCAAAGAAATGATGGAATTGAGTGGTCACCTAATTTTCTCTTCAAGCAACACTTTTGTGGGTATAAACCAAGGTGTATGGTGAACCATTCTAGTTAAGGCAAGCAGGCAGAGGTCAAATTATGCAAGAACTTTTGGCTACAATAATGTTGTTGTTTCCTCTTAAAGACAGAATTCCTAATTATAGGAGTAATATAATCCCATTTATAATTTAATAAATCCCTCTGGAGTTTGTAGGTATATGATGATAAAATAAAAGTCTTTTCATCTTATTTCCAAGCACTTTTGGTTTGCTTCAGAAGAGGCAGTGTCAAAAGGACAGAACATTAATTTGAGGAAGACCCAACTTGTACTTTTGTCTTGTTCATTCACTTGTTTCATGCAGGTACATCAGATTTAATTACTATATGTGGCATATGAATTTACATATTGTTTCTATTTGTTCAGTTGAAAGGGCATAAGCATTAAGTAAGAAATCAGTGTAAGTCATCAACAAGGGTACCTGCACAATGCATATTTGTATACCTAACCCTTAACTGTACCCCACAATTTTAAAATAAAAAATATTTAAAATGAAAATAAGGGGGAAAAATGAGAATAAATAAATTAATTAAAAATAACTCTCTCCAAAAAAAAAAAAAAAAAGAAATCAGCGTAAGAAACTTTAATATTCATGTTACATAAATTTGAAGAATTGTTAATGCTGGAAATATAAATGTAACAAACAAGATATGACAAAAGACTTGGGTAAATGCCAGATACGTACACTAGAAGTCTGAGTTGCAGAAGCAGATATTCACAGAAACAATTTTCCTTCTCCCAGCTGTGTTCACTGAAAAATAAAAAATACCTAACATGGATGATATAGAGACCTCTGAGGTACCTTAAAACAACTAAATAAGATTGAGGTTTAAAATTATTTCAAACCATTTATTTTGCCACAACTAAATGCCATCAGTTTTCTTTGTATTTTTTCTTTTCAAGAAGCAACTTATCACTGTGTTCCAACTCTTCTAAACAAAAGACATAAATGCTGATAATTTACAATGCTCTCCTATTACAGCGATTCTGTTATTTTCATCCCCTTCCTAACTTTGGCATGTCAGAATCTCCCCTAGAGCCAAGTCAGTTTCTGGAGTGAGTTGGTTGCTTCGGGAACACAGCCACTCTTTCAGGACACTAGGACTGTTTACGTCCCCCAAGAGCCTGATGTGTGCGTATGGGTGTGGGAGTAAGGGGACTCAAATCCTCCACGACTTCCTTTCTTTCCTGGTATGTATACATGGATGTGGGAGTGAGGGGGTTCAAATCCTCCACAGCTTCCTTTCTTCCTCTTCCCCAACACCTTACCACACACCCTCTGATGACAGTTGACTCATTCATTCTCTATGACCCATCAGCTCCTGTGGAACCGGTTCATGTTATCCCCGCCTTCCCACTTCCTCTGCCTGGAGCTCTGACTCTAAGACAGACAAATGCTTTCCTAAAGAGATGAGTGATATCACATCCTTTTCTAAACAGTTTGTTTTATCCCCAGCCCATGCTACATCCAGCAAGTTTAATTCCCTTGGTACAAGAGATCTCCTTAACATTTGCCACATTATCAAATGTGTTTTAAACGCACAATGACATCTTGCTACAGGAGATAGTCCACTAAAAAATAGTTTAAAATATAGAAAATGCTGGCTCGGTGGCTTAGCCTGTAATCCCACCACTTTGGGAGGCTGAGGAGAGTGGATTGCCTGAGCCCACATGTTCGAGACTCTCCCGGGCAACTTGGTGAGACTTCATCTCTACAATAAATCAAAAATTAGCCGGGTGTGGCAGCACATCCCTGTAGTTCCACTACTTGGAAGGCTGAGGCAGAAGGATCCCCAGAGCCCAGCAGGTTGAGACTGCGGTGCCCGGGAGCATGCCACTGCACTCCAGTCTGGGCAACAGAGTGAGACTCCAACTCAAAGAATAGAATAGAATAGAATAGAATAGAATAGAATAGAATAGAATAGAATAGAATAGAATAGAATAGAATAGAATAGAATAGAATAGAATAGTTGTTCCTACCTGCCACCCACAAACATGTATAGGATTTTTACCTATGTTGTTTGCCAGAATGGGGGCACATATATAAGACAAGGCTATTTGGCCATTTCAAAAAACAAATGGCCTTCTTTTAGCATGAAACAACTAGGAACTGATTGAGCCACTGGATAAAATAAAGGGCACTTTCTGATATTATCTACTTCTATCAGACAGCATGTCTTTTTCAAATAAGAATATTATAACTTTTTATATTTGCTGCAAGAAAAAAAATTGAACACAGGTAAATTTGATGAAGAAAAAAAATCACCCTTAATATTACCCAGGGGTGAGCAAGGCAACCTTTGGGAACCACTCAGTTCACATTTTCCAAAATGAATTTTCATGTTTTCATACTGGGTAGACCGTGCTAGCAATGGGATTGGGATGAGAGAAAAACAATCAGGGCCAATGGCATCAAAGGATTCCTAAGTAGATGTAGAAGATGAACATCATTTCCTTGCCCATGTAGGATGTCACAGCTGCCTCCAAGAAAGAGCAAGAAAGGAAGAGGGAGGAGAGGGAGTGAATGCAGGGGAAGGCATGTGAACATAATTTCTCCATCCCTACATTCCTCTAGATAATTCTTCAAATGTTAGAGTCAAAGAAGAAAATTTAAGATAACTCACTATATTAAGAAACATACTGAATCTCTTCTGGGGACACAGGAGCCTACCTTTCCTTGTGGATGTGAGGTGTCCACAGATTGTCAACGTGGATTTTGAAAGGATTTTAGTCCATTCTTTTCATTTGGGACAGGGTGGCTAGACATGTTTGCAACTACCTTTTTCACAGATCACATTATTTCATAAGGTTGTTAGTCCTACTACATGCTCCTGAGGACTCCCAAGGCAGTATAATAATTCCTCAAATAATGTCAGCCCCAGGGACTTTTCACTTGCCATTCCCTTTTCCTTGAATATAACCCCCTAAATCTTTGTGTGGTTGTCTCATCATTCATTCAGGCTCAGAGAGAACTTCTCTGAAACTCTCAACATACAGTAGCCATCATCACCTCAGCTCTCTTTTTAACTCTGTTGAGTTTCTTCATTGTCTTACCACCATTTGAAATTTTTATCTTTGTTTATGTACTTGTTTATTATGTGTGTCCCCCATTGTAATGAGGACAGGGACCTCATCTGTCTACTTTAAAGCTCATCTTCATCTATAAAATTACCTGGCACATAGTAAATGTTCAATAAATATTTATATATTTATTAAAATAATGAATGAATGAGTGAACACATAATGCAAAAGAAGGATAAGAAAAAGAAGGAAGAGGGGGTGAATGATGAGGAGAGGAGAAAGTGAAGGAAGACAAGGAAAGGAAGAAGGAAGGAAAGAAGTAAGAATGGAAGAAAAAACACAAATACATTGAGGCTCTGGGCACCAGGATTCTTTTTATGTGTGTGTGTGTGTGTGTGTGTGTGTGTCTTTTTTGACCCAATTTATATAGACATCTACCTCTCCTATTGCAGAAAATGAGATTAAACAGAGAGCCACCTTCCCTCCATTTACATCTTGTACCAAAATATTTGGCTCAACATCAATTTAGATTTTAGTTTTCTCTCTTACCACATAAATCATTCTCCTCCCACACAATTAATGTCCTCTGATTTGCTCTTGCCAACCCTTACTGAATAACTTTTAACGTGGCAATTTTTGCTACACCTATAATTTTTATAGAGAATGCCTCATTCAGTAAGGCAAGGGAGAAGTTACAGCAGGAGGTGTGGAGAAAATAAGATTGGAAGAGAAAATAGGGTGTTGAAACATAGTTTTAAGTAGAAAACTAGATATCAAGCAACCCTACTCACCTTAACTCAGCTCTCAAAGAATAAAGAGAAGAACAGAATTGTCTATTATTTAAACTGAGCAAAGCCATCATAAAACTATGGGCGTTTGTGTGCATGTTGTGTGCGTGTGTATGTGTGTGTGTGACAGAGAGATAGATAGAGAGAGAGAGAGAGAGAGAAGAGAAAGAAAGAGAGAGAAAGAGAGAGATCTAAACTCCAACTCCTAATGTAGCTGACTGGCTCTTGGTTTCCATATCCATTTTCCATAACAGTTCTACCCATGTTCCAGGTCCTAGGACCGGTTGTGTTTCTAGTAGGGGGGAGGGAATTTAAAATATTACTGATCTGCTGTATGCTAGTTCAACATCAGCCATGTTTGCAGCCAGTCCTCTCTGACTAGTACTGTTTCCAGTCCTTCCTGATTATAGTAAATAATATCATACATTATATTATATGTAATGTATTAATATATAATGATTATATAATTTCAATGTCTACGTATTTATCTTGCTCATTTTACAACATTTCTGACCTTCTGGTATCTTTCCTGTAACCTTGAGTCTTACCTTTGGACCTCTATGCTCAGTTTGAAAAGTTTTAACATACATAATACACATTCATGTAACTGTTACCCAAAACCAGATATAAAATATTTTCATCACCTCAGAAAGTTTTCCAGTCCCCTTTCCATCCAGTTTCTTCTTTCTCATGTTCCCAGAGCAGCCCTGTTCTGATTTCTGCCATTATAGATTCATTTTACACATTCTTGGGCTTCATATAATTTAAAAAATACAGTATTTATACTTTTGTGTCTGGAAGCTTTAACTTAGTATAATGCTTTTGAGATTCAGTCATATGCTTGCATATATCATTTGCTTTTTTTTTTTTTTTTACTGAGTAGTATTATACTTAACAAATATACCACAATTTGCTTATCTATTCCTCTGTTGATGAATGATTGAGTTGTTTCCAGTTTGGGGCAATTATGAATGAGACTGTTATGAGTAGACTTGTATGCTCTTTGGTAAATACATAGGAGTGGGATCACTGGGTCATAAGTTAGATGTATATTAATTTTATTAAAGCTGCAAACAGTTCTCTAAAGTAGTGAAATAAAATGTCATGGAGGTGGGGGGAAACAAGAGAAAGAAAACCATCTAAAAAAATAATAAAATAAGAGTGCTCACAATTAGCCAAGCACAGTGTTTTCCATCAGTTTTTTTTATAATCTTCACAAAAACCTGCTGAATCACACTAATGACACCATTTTGCAGACAAATAAACTGAGATAACCAAAGGTTAAGTAAATTCTTAAAGTTATCTACACAATAAGTAGGAAAAATAATATTTAAATTCATACTGTATCAGTCCAGAAGACAGACTCTATTTCCTACTCAATAATGCTCAATGCTCACAGTATTTAATATCTATTTCATTGTTCTATATTTTTTCTGGTAAGTAAATACATTTTGGAAAAATGAAGAGCACAAGCCCTTCTAATGTAGACCCTCTCTATAAAATATAAAGATATCTTTTCTCTTTATTAGTAATCACCTTTCTCATCACTTTTGCCAAAAGTTGAAGTTTCCACTCTAATAATACAGTACCAAAAAATTTTAAGAGTTAAGAGGTACCGTGTAGGTCACAGAATTCTATGTCTACCCAAAGACTGGTCAAATCTTTTAACCTAATATCTCACTTGAAACCTTAAAATTGTCTTTTCTTATTCGCCTTATCCACACTTTGACACTATGATAAAAGTTCTAGTTTTAAAGGGTCTAATGCTACAACACAAGGGCACATCTTAGACCACAGTAGGGAAAATAAACTAGTTCACAGAGTACACAATGATACCCCAAGTTATCAAGAGCTGGTTGTAATAAACTAAAAATAGTATGTAATTCACTTCCAAGTCGTTGGTGTGAGCTCTATAGTGCTGACAACTGGGAAAGCAAACAGTCAACAAAATGGTTATGACTCAGACTTAGGACATGGCACGTTTATAGAAAGCCAAGTCTGACTCTTTTCTTTGTATTCCACGTTGTCTCTCCTTATGCTGAATTCCTTTTGAAGTCAATTAAAACTTTGTGATGGAAATTCATTAAGAAACACATAGGAGAGCACAATAAATGCAATAGCCAGTGTTTTAAATAATAATCATATGAGCAAAGATTTTTCACATCTGATTAGGAGTCTATCTCAAATAATTTCCTGACAACATGCAGGTAAGGATCAATCATACTGAAAGTGAAGAATAGATACCCAGGTGTTCTTTCTTTTTTTTAACACTTCCTTTTAAGAATTACTTTATATAAACATGCTTTTGTTTGTATAGAATATTTGTCAACAAAAAACTACAACTGCATCATAACACATTTCCTGTTTAAATATACATCAGGAAATTTTAATTTTTCATGTCTACATTTCCCTGTATGCATCATTAAGCTTTTTTAGTCATTGCACCATAATTTCACTTCAAATTGCAAGCCAAAAACTTAAATTTAATTACCTTTGAAAGTATTAATAATTCATATTAGAATGGAATACGGCTACTTAGATTTTAAAAATAATATCTAATATGATATTAATGTGTAAGGCATAATATGATATGCTTTACAAGAAAATCTTAAAAGCTTTTTCAAAAAGGTAAAAGGGAGGTGTCCTACGAGGACATACTGATGGTACTGGACTTCTTAGCAGCAAGACTGAACATTCAAAGGCAAAAAAACAAAGTCTATCTGAAACTGGAATTTGATACATAGCCAATATCACTTATTTGTGAAATAAAACAAAACCATTTTGATATATATAAGAACTCAACAGTTCACACATCTTTTGTTTAAAAGTTTTTAGGGGAGATACTTTATGGAAAAAATAAAGCTAAACTAAATTTAAAAAGAAAACACGAAAGAGAATGACATCTGATACAAGAAACAGTCTCAGCACAGTGGGAGTGGTGACTCATGCCTTTAATCCTAACATTTTGGGAGGCCGAGGTGGGAGGATTGCTTGAACCCAGGAGTTTGAGACCAGCCTAGGAAACATAAGAAGGCCTCGTCTCTACAGAAAAATAAAAATTGGTAAGGTGTGCTGGCATGTACCTGTAGTCCCAGCTACTTGGAAGGCTGAGGCAGAAGTCTCACCTGAGCCCATGAGGTTCAGGCTGCAGTGAGCTGTGATCTGCCACTGCACTCTTGCCTGGGCAACAGAGTGGCATCCTAACCTCCACTCCCCTTCTCCCCAAAAAAGAAATAGTTCCAGCCAAATATGACCTAAAAGAAGAGAAGGAAACTAGATAGAAGGCTATTCTGATATACACTGATAGACATGCTTGGAAGATTCTTCTTTGAAGAGCAAAATTAAAATGACATCTCTTTCTCTAGAGGTACAATATTTTCTTGGTTCTCTAATGTTGTGAGTTTTTTTAATCTTTTTAAAAATCTATGTAAAAAAATTATAATTATAGAAACAGAATAGAGTATCAAAGTTATAAAATAGGGTAATATTAATGTAATGAAATAACCATTGGAACAAGAATAGGTAATAAAAAGTGAGGAAGTGAAAAAATAAGAATAAAAAGCACTCAGTTCTATTTTTATTAGGAGGCATCAATATTCTCTATGCAAAACCAATAATCAAAAAAGTATTGTAAATACATTGTTTTAAGTCATAAAGCCAACCGAATAAAGAAAAATAAAATTATAGCTTACACAAAATTGAATAAAATTGGGAGATAGTGTCAGGTACTACATTACTTTTTTCCATGGGGGAACTAAATAATGTCTAAAACTGATAAGTAAGAATAGTGTTACCACAGCCTTACATAGCTATAATACTAATTACCAGAAGAACAAAAAACAAATAGGTAACAATGATTACATCTAGAAAATGGCACTGTGGAAATGGTAACAGAGGCAGGGGACCTTTAGGAATCATTTAATGCACATTTTTACTCATTTCTTTTGATTTAATCATGTCCAAAAATTACTTTGAAAATTTAACAATACAATGATTAAAACAACCTGGTTTTACTTTTATGGTTTGGTCACTTATTTTTATTTATTAGCATTCCAAAAAGAATTTACGGAGGCTCACTTCTACAAAAGCTTTCATTTTTTTTTTGGTTTTACATTTATGACAGCTATTTTAAAAAATAAATCGATTAGAATTTGTTTTTTTTTTTCCCAAAATATATTTTAGGTATCTTGAGACTATAAGATATTGAAAGAAAAATGTTCTAAGAAAAATAATACATAGTTGCTACAGGCAGCACTTAATGGTTTAGGAGATGTCAGATTCTTTCCTTTCAATCACACCCTCATTATCCTCCCCACCACTAGCATTCCTGGGTTGAGTGCAAAGCAGACCACACATTAGGTGATACACCGAAGTTTCAGATGCAAGATCCCCTGTCAATATGCTGGACAGCCTGAGATAGCCTTTTTATTCTATACTAAAATGTGTCCTTTTCATGTTGAAATCCTTAAGAATATTCTCTTCAGCTTAACTGGGAAAATCATTTCTTGATTCTTTGTCTGGAATTCCAAAGACTAATAAGACAAGTTTCTGGCAGCAGTCTTCAAATCCCTGAATTGTGCGTAATTTGCAAAGAGTACATATTTTGAGAACTCTTGAACGTATGAAGGGTGCTACATGGGAAGGTCTTCACAGTGACTCATGTTTAATAGAACTTCCACAGCAACCATTCTCGGTAGGTAACAGTCTTTCCCAAAACATGAGGAAACAAAGCAAGATGATGTCAGAGCCCCAGTCCAGTGGAGCACCACTGACTGCCTGGGCTTTGGCCTACTGTCTGTTTATGTAGCTTGTAACAAAGAAAAGAAGTCACAGAAGAAGTGTATTTGTTGTTTTAAGGATGAGACATCAGATATGTCTTAAGAGTTAGCTCCATGTCATCGTAACTGTATAAGGCTGAGGACAGTGGCCCAGTCAACATATAGACAGAGCTCTAACAGCAGCTTCCCCGGGTTCCTAATTAGATGCAGACCTTTGCAAATGCTGTTCCTTGGCCTGGAACACTAGTCGTCTGTCACCCCCATGCCCCTTAATAAACTTATATATAAGATCACCTAGTCCTCATCTAACTAGTCCAACTCACCCTTTCCAAATGGCTCCCTCCTCCCCAGGAAGCCTTGCTGAATCTCTCAAGTCTAGGCTAAATGCCCACAGTGTGCCATGCCATTTCCTTAGTATCATGCCACTTATTGCATTGTAATTTCCTACTTCACGTCTATATCTATCCCTGCACTACAAACTGTTTAAAATAATTGCCTTATTTTTGTATCCCTAGGGCCAATCACAGTGTCTGGGGTATAACAGATACTGAATCAATATTTGATGAATGAATGAATGACCCGTAGGCTCAAAACTCCACCATGGTCTTTCTTGAAGAGTAAAGTTGACTTTCAGAGGTGGTCTAACCAAACTTGCCCAGAGTAAGGTAGAAATTCAGAAGGCCAATTTAGAAATTTGTAGTGAGAATTATGACTGATAAAGTGACTGGCCACAGGAATCCATTTGTCTGCACTATCTGTGGATACCCAGAGAAGACAAATTCTAACCAGAAAATTGTGATGGCATTAGACTGAGTGACATGGATAAAACCATCTCTTCCTTTTTTAAATCAATATATTTTGTTATGATATTGTGGGGTACAGTTAAGGGTTAGATATACAAATGTGCTTCATTCAGGCCTCCTTGTTGATAACAGGTGTCTCCCCTTCCCCAGACAGATGTTTACTACCATTAGTCCCATTCCACCCCCCCATAGTTTCCCACCACGTCAGTCATTTTCTTATGGTAATGCATTGGATGATCAAGGTCCACTATATGAGTGAGAACATGTGATACTCGGATCTTTGTTTCTGTGAGAGGTCACTCAGTATTATAGACTCTAGTTCCATCCAGGTTGCTGTGAAATTCATGATTTTGATCTTTTTTATGGCTGCATAGTATTCCATCGTATATATGTACCACATTTTAAAATCCAGTCCTCTTTTGATGAACAGCATGGTTGGTTACAGGTTCTTGCTATTGTGAACAATGCTGCGATAAACATTCGTGTGCAGGTATCTTTTTTATAGAGTGATTTGAGATCTTCAGGGTATATTCCCAGTAGGGGGATTGCAGGGTCATATGGGAGGTTGATGTTTAGAGCTTTTAGGAATCGCCACACTGCTTTCCACAGAGGTTGCACTAGTTTACACTCCCACCAACAGTGTAGAAGTGTTCCCTTTTTGCCACAGCCTCTCCAACAACTGTTATTTTTTGAGTTATTGATAATTGCCATTCTGAGCTGCTGCCTCAGTCTTCCAAGTAGCTGGAACTACAGGCGCGTGCTACCATGCCCGGCTAATTTTTCCATCTCTTCCTTAATGATCTACCAACTACAAAGATAGCAGAGACGGTCCTTCTTAAAAATGTGTTCAGATGGACAGAGCCAACCTTAGTCTTCCTAAGTCTCCCTTCTGATGGGCATATTTGTCCTTAAGTTTTATTAAAACAGTATATGTCTCACAGGATTAGGAGCAATTTTGTTTGAGTTATTTCACATATCTGTTCAGCTGTAGGAGTTGTTCTGTTTATTTCTAGGTTCTTTAGCCTATGGTGTTAGTATTTCAGTTGATCAAGCAATTAATTTTCATTTAAAAAAATTTGAGCACCTCATGTATGCATAGTGCCATGCTAGCCATTATATAACAGTGATTAAATGCGTTGGCTTTGGGGCAAAGACACCTGGGTTTGGATCCTACATCTCTTGAGTAAATGTGTGAATTCTAGCAATTTATTTGAACCCTTAATTTTTTCATTTGTTACATGGAGAATGATAATACTTATCTTACAGGGTTTTATGAGGATCATATGCAGCGAAATCTATAAAGTGCTTAGAGTATAAACTCTCAATGAATCTTATCTAAATTATATAATAATATTTACAATGTATAGAACTCTTTCCAGTAAGAAACACCTCTTATTGTAAAGGAAATATAATCCCAAGTAAGGAGTTTCAGAATTAATAGTACATTATGATTTTTTTTTAAGTATAGAAAATACTTAATGGATTTATGTTTCCATCTTAGAACACATGTATAATGATTAAATAATATTATTTACTGATAACATTCATAGTATAATAAAATTGTGCTAGGAATTAAGGATGATGAACAGATGAATAAAGTAAATCACTGCTTCCATTCTTATAAGTTGTCCATGTTGGATGTAGTCAATACTCACTCTCAGTAGATTTTCAAATATCCCTTTCACTTAGCTTTGGTAATCACATTACCCTAACACTACATGATTTTTAAAAAAATTTAAAAACAACATTTGTTTTCAAAAATGATACAAATTCATTGAGATGTTACTCTGGCAATTATGAAATAGAGATGTTAAGTCATGTTCTTGGTTTATTTACTAAAACACTAGTTATTTTACTCAATTCATCCAAATAATATTAACTGAGCCCCTACCATGTACCAGTCACTGCTGAAGGAGACAAAGAAAAAGGCAGGTCGGGTGCGGTGGCTCAAGCCTGTAATCCCAGCGCTTTGCGAGGCCTAAGTCGGAGGATTGCTTAAGCCCAGGAGTTCAAGACAAGCCTCGGTAACATAATGAGACCTCGGCTCTACCAAAATATTTTTAAAAATTAGCTGGGCATGGTGGTGCAAGCCTGGAGTCCCAACTACTCAGGAGGCTGAGGAAGAAGGATCTCTTGAGACCAGGAGGCCGAGGTTGTGGTAGGCTGTGATTATGCCACTGCACTCCAGTCTAGGTGACAGAATGAGACCCTAAGTTAAAAAAAAGAAAAGGCAGCCCCTAACACCCATGAGTCAATCTGGTACTATCACCTAGGCCTTGATGTTCTTCTGCTGAACATAAACAATTTCATAGAATGTTAACATCAAACAAGGTCATTCTGCGGCTATGATGTATTAAGGCAAAAGCAAGACCATTTCGTAATCATGTCTGAACATAAACAAAACATGAACCTTGTTCAAGCCACAACCATGAACAAACATCTTCCTGTCCTGTCTTACATGGGTGACTGTTGATTCTTTAATAATTACAGGTTAGTCTCTCTCCTTCTATAGAAAATTTATTAAGATACCCAGTCATAGGATTACGCTTTCTGACAACATCCAATTTGTAGCAAAGCCCCACTTCCTTGAACTCTCCCCAAAGTCGCCTAAAAAAACTCAAATTGTAAGTGTCCTTTCTAGCACACTGTTAAAAACATCCACTGTTCCCCATGGTGTATTCTCTCTCTTGCTACAACTAGTTCAGCTTTGTTCCTGGTGATCTTTGACTGGAGGATATTGACATGGAAGAGAATGCCACAGTGAATACAACACAGAGTTTATTGATTACCAAATCATTGATATTGGGTTCAGCTGTATATATTAGAAAACCTAAAGTAAGAGTGGCTTAAACAAAATAAAAGACTTTTCTCTCTTAGGTACAGGGTTAGTATGGGAGCTCCAAATTAGGAATTCAGGCTATACCTGTGTTTCTTTTTCACTATCTTAGCACATGCCTTCCAGATTCAAGGTTGGTTCATGGTCAAGTATGACTCTTGGAGATCCAGCCTAGTGTCCATTTTCCAGGAAGCTGGGAGGGAGTGAAGGGAGAAGGATAGAGGAGTGTGCCTCCCAGTTTTGTCAGCTCCCCTCAAGAAACCTTCCAGGAAATTCCACACATCACTTTTGCTTTCAGCTCACCAAACCTAACTAACAGAATTTAGTGACATGACCACTATTATCTTCAAATAACCCTGGAGAATGTTATACTTTATCTAGATATATTGCCAGTCTTCATAAAATCAAGGTTCTATTACTAAGGAAAAATGCAAACGGATACTTACTAGATAGATCTCATGACATACTTAATATGGTAATTAGTATCTAAAAACTCATTTTTCTTTTTACTTTCATGTCAATTGGGTTAATTTATGGTGAAAAAGAAATTTCTCTAACAATGTATTTACAGCAGAAATGGCTTGATTTTGTAGAAAATGCTGGTATAACATCACCCAGTAGGAAAATATTGCATAGCTAAAAAAAGCAAGGTGAGAAAAGAATCCTTTTGTATAGATTTTAGATGTTTGAAACAGGCCATTCTCTGGAAATGTCTCATGTCTAGGGTTCGCAGTGCAAGCATTTGAAACAGGACCTTAATAACAGGGCTCACTCTTATTGCCCTCATCATTCTAAAAAACACTTTGAATTCTTAACCAGGCTTATCTGTCACAGTAAGCTGAGGTTCTCAAGTTATGAAACCAGTTATAATAGTATTTGCTTTTTAAAAACCTCATTCTACAAATATGCATTAGAAAATATGTCATTGGAATCCCTAGTACTTTATTTATTGATCCCATCATTAATAATAATAAAAATACCTAAGCTGAGAGATTATGAAAGGTCAGATACTATTCCAAGTGTTTTGCATGTCAAATTGCATTTGAACCTCACAAAAACCCTATGATTTCAGTACAGTAATTATCATCATCTTCTTTTTCAGAGATGAGAAGCTGCAGTCACAAAGTTTTTAAGTACTTTGCTCTGGCTGCCTGCGAAAGAACTGTGCTAAAATCCAGTGGCCCCAGACTCAGACATTACAACCTCGACCATTTCCCTCTCCTTCCTCACAGCAACATACAGCAAAGGTTGACACAGATATGGGACAAATGTACAAGTGGAAGAAATGGCAGTGATAGCAGGTGATCTAAGAAGACACATTCTTTTAAAACTGACGTTCTTACTGAAAAAACTGATGTAGTCAGTTGCAGAAATTATACCAACTCAGTTTACTTGAGAGAAAGTTTTCTTGCATAGTTTGAGATTTTTAACCTAAAACCTAGAAGTAATACTTGGTGTTTGCACATATTTTAGGACAGACACAGAAGCAGTTCATTCCCTCAACCAAAAAAATTACCACTTTTATATATGCCTTCAGAATTTCTCTATGCATATATAGATATGTATTCATATACATGTCCATAAATCCTTGTAAATATGTTAGAGTTTTGTTTTTATTTTTACTTAACAAGTATCACACATTTTTTAATGTCAATAAATATACATATATATAACTTTGCTTTCTTTCCTTGTTTTACTCTTAAAAATAACAGATTTTTAAAAATGTAGACTCGCTCTTATGCTGCCTTTTTCTTTCTTCCTGAGTATATGTGTGTACTTTCCCAAAAAAACATATGAATGAAGAAATAAAGATATATTTATTCTTCATAGGAAAAGCTTATTGAAACTAATAATTTGGTACAGATTGCAATATTGTTGTAAGAAAAATAAAAACAAAGTATATCTTATAATCTAGCACAGGCATATCTTTAAATATCTCTGAATTGAGAAGATTTAGCAACATAAAGTTTGACACAGATGTTTACAAGTTTTGTAGTCTTAGCTATGTAGAAATTAAAATCATTTACAAGTGCAAACTGCATAAACTTTTCCAAAGATGTATTTTGGGCAAAATATATCCTCAAGGTTTCTATTTTTTTTTTTTATTTCAGTAAATGTATGAATTCCATTAAATACCATTTTGAGATGGAAACATTTAATTACAGTTAAATTTCTTTTTATAAAAATCCTTAAGTTTTTTTCTCATCATTTAAATCCTTGCCAGGTGTAAGGATTAACTCAGGCCATCTGTGCTGTTGAAAAGCCAGATATTTCCTTCAATTCACACAAGGTAGTGTCTTAGAATCTCAACATTTCTAGCAACTTTTTATTAAAAGTATCTTGTTGAAATTTTTGATAACCTGAAAAGTGACCCAACATGATTTTTGAAATTCCAGTCAGGGCTGTGGCTCAAGCCTGTAATTCTAGCACTTTGGGAGACCGACGTGAGAGGATTGCCTCAGTCCAGGGGTTTGAGACCAGCCTGAGCAACTTGGCGAGACCTCGTCTCTACAATAAATTTTAAAAATGTGGCAGGTGTGGTGGTGCACGCCTGTAGTTCCAGCTACTTGGAAGGCTGAGATGGAAGAATCGCCTGAGCCCAGAAGGTCAAGGTTGCGGTGGCCGTGAGCGTGTCACTGCACTCCAGCCTGGGCGAAGGAGTGAGACTCCAACACAGAAAGAAATTCCAGTGAAAGGAAAGAAATCTAAGAGTGAAATTACATCTACTGCAAATGGCAAAATCATTTGGGACGACATAAGTGGACAAAACTATTGATTTCAGGAAAAATACTAAAGGACACACTGGATGTTTCAAAAGTTTTTGTTTGTTTGTTTTGTTTGTTTGTTTTTAGAAAGCAGGATTTATTGAGAGGACAGAAAAGCTCCCACAGTGGGAGGGGACCCGAGGGGGTTGCCCTCTAAAATTTATAACTAGATTTACAACTTCTCTTTTCTACAAGTTCTACATATGTCTGTATTTTGTATACTAACAAATACGTTTTCTTATTCTGGTCGTGTAATTTCAGTGCACATGCTTCCGGAACTTTGGGAAGTATGGACACACAAAGGCCAATTCTTTTGCTGCTTAACCTGTTTCTGCCTAGGACAGACTGTATAGGAGTGGTCTATGCAACAAATTAGTCATTTTTTTTCCTTTGTGATATTACAGAACTGCTATTCTCATTAACTCTGAAACACAAGCCTATTATGTTCATGGGAAGATACCACAAAATCTATATATAATCACTTAGCTTTACTAAAAATGCATGAATGTTTGAAGAGATAACTTAAACTCATAACAGAAATGCATTAAATATTGATCAATTATGATGCAAACCTATAAGGGATGCAACTGTTGACAATTTTAAAATAATTTTTACATAACAAGAGAATCAATAGAAGAGTTTGGCAACTATAAAAAACTGGTTATCACATAATATTCAAGTGTGCAATAAGGGATCAAATGCAAAATAAAGTGTAAGAAAATAAAAAAAGTGGAAAAATGCATTTTAAGTACATATTGAATTTTATGGAAATAAATCAAGGATATAAATATTTAATGAATGTAATTGACAGTTCATAAAAACCTGTCATTGGACTCTGATTACTTTGATCACTTGGCTATAATGAATTATTTTTCTGAAATGATAAAATGCAAAATCTCATCCTGAAATTATAAATCATGAAGCATTTGCCCTTGGAGCTGCCCTTAACCTTATATGTAGGGGGGGGAACCATCAATTTGTTAGGATGAAGAAAGGTTGCTACTTTAATTTCTTGAAATTGTTTCTCTTTGTCTCAGTCGAGCATGCAGAATGTTGAATGTAAAGGATCCCACATTTACATGGGGTTCGTTTTCGACTCATGTAGATATTCCGGAATTCCATGACACACCAATGGGTGCTGTATTTTGACGCATTTGTGTTGACACATCATGCTACTCTATGATGCATCATAAAATGCCCAGAATGGTTAGTCTTAATGTAAATTAGTACAGAGTTCATGGCTTGAAAATACTGAAGGAGATTGTTTCATTTGCTTTGTGAATAGCTGCGTTTATAAGTCACTTAGTTCTTCAGTATGATTAATACAGTGTAACTATCCTAATGTCAAGGCTAATCATGTTAGTTATAAGTTATTGAGCACTTGCTGTATGCTAGGATTTGTGTTACTTGCTTATGTACATTATTTCATTTGATCTGCTTAAGATCAGGTAGGTATCTTTATTCATGTTTTCAAATGAGGAATCTGAATCTTTCAAATATTAAGTAATGTGGCCTATGGTGGAATTTGTATAGGAAAACCCAGATTGGTCTGAATCTAAAGCTTATACTAAACACTAAGTTATGTTGCCCTCATGATTAGCTTCTGTGCCACATCGATGTAAATAATCACCTTCTAAATTTCCACTTGAAAAAAAAACTAAGCAATTTTCAGTGTAAAGAGCCCACTTTCCTTTCTGATGACAGACATGCACAACTTGCTTTCACCTCCATAAGAAGAAAGAGTAAGAAAATGGAAGGTAAAACTAGGTTAAGTTGCTTGATTTCACCACAGTGTTTACATATATCAAAACATCATGCTGCACACCATAAGCACATATAAAAGTTTTGTTAATGAAAAAATGAAAGCAAAAGGAAGAAAACAGGAAGACAGGACTAGACCAAAAATAAAATCTATGAGAACAGAAAGGTGCAGTAGTGTAGGCCAATTGCCTAAGCTCCAAGCAAAATCTCCACCAGAATCTTTTGAAATCTGTGGGCAAGTCTCTCCATTTCTCTGAATCACAACTGTCTCATCCACCAAAAAAGATGATATTGGAGGCCCTTACTTCACTTTGGAAGGGGCAGTGACACCTATCTAGCCCTATTTCCCACAGTCAGTCACTTCGTCCTCAGGTCTTTTTTTTCATCAAGCTTCCTACTGGAAAGGCCTTGGAGGGGCCTCACCATCCCCCCACCGAGCTTTCCAAGACATAAATAGGCAACATTATACTGTGTCCTTATTTCCCATGACACTCTGAACCCATCTTATGGTCTGCTCTATTAAAATTACTTTTCTGTGTATCTGGCCCACATTGCCCCATTCCTGGCACACCAGGAGCTGGTCATTTCATCTCCCTCTTTACTGCCCCCCTTTAAAAAATGTAAAATGGGGCTTACACAAAATATGTTCCCAACACATGTGGAATAGAAGGCACCGTTCATGACAATTTTATGCTACCAAATGCATGATATTATTTAGACCACTTGCTGTGATATACCATCAAAAACTAAGTAAACTTTCAAAACATTCCCAGCATTAGGACAGATGCATTGTGACCCACATTCCTAAAAAGGCTGTTTTACTGGAAAAATCAGGGAAGAGATACACATCTCCAGGTCAAAAAAAAAACAGAGCAATGCTTTTTTTCTTTTCCTTAAGTCGAGAAAATTCCAACGGTAGAATTGTCATTACCACCAAGTTCATCAAATTAAGCAACTCCCTCCCTCATCTTTATTTTATCCACTTGTCATGATTAAACGTCCTCCTAGGTTCTATAAGAGCCTTCAAAGCAGACCCTTTATCTTGGGATTTGAGAGGCACAGGGTTAGTCACTACCCTTTACCCAAATGTCAGTATGCTGCAGTAGAGGTTATTCCCTTAGGCTACATATTGTTCTTCCCAGAAATCCTCTTTTTAAAGGTCACTTTAATTCGATTTTAGAAAATCAGAGTGAAAGGAAGTAGATTACAGGATCAGATGAATAATTCAAATTCATTTGATTTCTGCTATTACCAGCTGTGTACATTTCTTCTCTTTGCTTTTTAAAGTTGCCCTTTATTTCCTGTGAAATGAGAGAAATGATACCTATCCAGCAAGGTTACTGAGCAGGATAGCATGGGTAAAAATGTAAGCACATAGATTGGCAATAGTTAGTGGTCAATAAACAGCAATTTTGATGAGGGCCCTGGACCACATAATGAAACCAAGGGAGGTGGTTTGAAATTCTGGCCACCTCACAGTGGGTGAGAAAGGGTCCTTGAGATGGAGACGAGGCCCATTATTCATGGCGCAATTCCTTACCAGGAGGCCTCTCTTGTCTTTTAATGAACTTCGTTTATTTTTGCTAAAGACATCAGTCGGTGGGGGCACAGTGGCTCCTGGCAGTTATCCCAGCACTTTGGGAAGCCAAGGCGGGAGGATAGCTTGAGGTCAGTAGAGAACAGACCTAGCAACATAGATACCCTACCTCTCAAAAAAAAAAAAAAAAAAAAAAATTAGACTATCGTGATGGCTCATGCAGGCGTCTCAACTACTCAGAAAGTCGAAGTGGAAGGATCTCCTGAGCTTGGGAGGTGGAGACTGCAGTAAGCCAGGACGACAGAGCAAGACCCTTTTTCTAAAAATAAAAAGACATCAGACTATCATTGCTAAGCCACCCTTGGCCTTAACGGAACTTGTCTATTTAATCCCTGACTATTGCGGCACGAAGATCAACCAAAGCTTAGGAAGAGGTTTGTTAGAGTCTGAAAGTTGGAACTTTTCGCTGTCCGGCACCAGCTCCCAGGCGCTGGGAATTTTTTTCCCTCCCTCTCTTTGCGGTTAGGGTTTAATCCCCACTTCCTTCTAGCGACTCTCTCTACGCACGAGGGAGGCGGGGCGCCTGCCACCCGCGTGTGGTTTTCGGGCCGTG
>NW_007246497.1:183374-207449 GCF_000164805.1 Carlito syrichta
CCGCTCGCTCCGACTCCCCTCGCTGCCCTCCCTCTCCCCCATCCCCCCGCCCGCCGAGTTGCCCCGGAGACCACGACGCCGCTGCCCCGGGAACCCATGAGAGCCCCGCGGCTGCCGCCAGCGCCGGTGGTGCTGTCGCTGCTGCTCCTCGGCTCAGGTGAGGACCCGCCGGCTCCGATCCGTCGGGCGCTTCTCTCAGGGCGGGCAGCGTTGTCTCCCGTCGAGGGTTTCTGCGGCTTCTCCAAAAAATGACCCTGGGCGCTTGAACACAGCAGCTTTGTTAAGCAGCTCCCTTCCCAAGGTCCCTCCGTGGGGAAAGAGAGGAGCGCGCGATGTCTCAGACAACCAGGCCAGGGTGCAGGAGACAGTCCCTGCACTTTTACTGGAGTTCAGCTGAAGGAGGTCGTGGGGAACATTTTACCCCACTCTTCATTATACAGATAGGAAGACTGTGGCTCAGGGACGCGAAGTGTGACCTTAAGAGGAGCGAATTCTTGGACCCAGGAGTGCTGGCTGCTTCCTGTCTGCATCCTCCATCTCCTCTGTCTAGTGATTTTATTTTTACTTTCCTAGAGGGACTCACAGTGCCCCAGGGAGAGGTTCAAAGCGCCACTGTTTTATTTTATGCTGTTTTATTGAGACCTAAAAGAAAAAGCAAGATAATGCAGACTTGAAACTCTGAGCCCAAATGCTTACCTAGTACTCAGTTTCTTCTCTAGTAATAATAATGATGATGATGATAATTAAAAATGACAATAATCGTTCCTATCAACTGCTATTTATATTTTTTTACATATCATATGCATAATCTTTTAAAAATGTGAGTGAGCACCTGTTTAAGTTTGCCTATTAAAATGGAATAGGATGGAAATTCCAACACACGCAAATGCATCTCGAATGTGAAGTGATGGGGATATTTAGACATTACCTATTAAGTAGTTATATTAGATTAATTTGCTAATGTGGCAGTATGTTTTTAATGTGAAAGCTAATGTGAACTATCAATGGAAAAGAAAACCTTAATAAAAGAAATTGTGATTGGGGCAGCTGAATTTGCTTGTTGGCAAAATGTGAAGTTTCTTTCCTAGATGACTCAGTCACCAACAATTGCACGTGTGCAATAACTGCCTTGATATCAAAAGATAAACATTTCTGCCTAACACAGCTGACTGAAGAGAAAGGCATTCTACATTACCTTTTCTTCTCTTGTTCCTTCCCCTGCAGGCCATTATGCTGCTGGATTGGACTTAAATGACACCTACTCTGAGAAAGGGGAACCATTTTCTGGGGACCACAGTGCTGATGGATTTGAGGTTATTTCAAGAAGTGAGATGTCCTCAGGAAGTGAGATTTCCCCTGCGAGTGAAGTGCCTTCTGGTAGCGAACTGTCCTCAGGAACCGACTATGACTATTCAGAAGAGTATGACAATGAACCACAAATATCTGGTTTTATTGTAGATGATTCAGTTCGAGGTGAGTAGAGGAGAAAGAAAATGCAACTTATGAGATGTTGGGTTTATATAAACAAAACTGCTTCAGAAAAAAGAAGAAAAGTCACTCCCCAGATTTTCTGGTGGTGTTCTCCTGTGTCTATTGTATGCCCCCTAGGTAAACTGAGACAGGAAGAGCATGTGGGCACATCCTGTATGTTCAGAGTGCTAACATTTGTTTTACGTCTCTTAAATCGAGTTTTCACAACAGTATTAAGTAGGAATTGTTATTCTCATTTTACAGATGTGATAACTGAAGCTCAAAAAGACTAATTGTTTTGCCCAAGATTACTCAGGCAGCCACATTTGAACCAGAATTAGAACTCCAGTGGGTTTGGTTCTAAGCATAAGTTACTTTACGCTTTCCCACTGTGCTACCTGACCCCATTGTGAGAAACAGACTTAAACATTCATCCTTCTTAGCTACTTTGTATCTTAGCTTTTGTATCCCCTTCCCCCACCCCAGCCCACTCCAAACAACTGCATTTTAATATTAATAAGGGAAGAGAAGGAAGTAATGGGGCAGGAGGAATTGGACTTTAAGAACACAGTGTTGAGAAACTGGTAATAATGATAGTAATAATAATAAATTCATCTGGAAATATTAAAGGAGTTCAAATATGCACAGATTTTATTTTGCTAAAATTACTGTTTAACTCCAGATCTCTTTTGTCCATTAAATATTGGCAGCCCATGATTTCCTTCACTTTTGCAGTCGTCTCATCTTTTAAAAAGATTCTTTGCTTAAAATGAGGGTACCAAAGTTGGAGATAACTGTAGTTAATTACTTTCATCCTACTTTGCAGTCTGAGGGATGATGAGGTCATTGATAAATAAGATCTAACTATACTAGGAGCATCCACCACAGAGACAGGACAAGATGGTTTAAGAACTCTTTAGGGCTTCTTCTTTCCTGACTTGAGCTTCTCTGACTCCTCCCCCTGTTTGGCTCCCAAAACTGGTAAAGGGACAGCAAGTGGTACCACAAGGACAGTGACTGTGGTAGATGGCAGGTAGGTGGAAAAAGAGTTAGTGAACACTCCATTCTCTTGCTTCAAACTTGTGCTTTTCTGTGAGGTGGGGAAGGGGTCCATTTATAATGCTTATTTTTGGAGTCATGGGATTAGAGCATCAAGGTGTCTAGAAACTGTCCTTTAAAAATATGTCAAGGTATTAACACTTCAGAAGACAATAAATTGTGACTGGTGCAAATGGCTAGTGTTCAAAATTGCTATGCATTGTGAAATAGAGTGAAAATATTGGTTGAACTTCTTTGAAAGGCTGTCAAGTTAAATGTCCTTGGGGTTACTGTTTATTGCAACACTCAGCGTCATGACTATTATTTGTAATCTATCTGATAAAGTGCAGTAATGTTCATTGAAAATGTTTCCCTTAGAGGGTTTACTCTATCTTGTGCTTTTTTATCATCAGAGGAAAGTTTCAATATAAACATTGCATAACCACCTACTAATCATTGTGCCTAATTTGACTTTTGCTAATGTTATTATAATAACCTGCAAAATAATCATAATATCTGTTTATCATTTTTGTCATCACAGGGATTCTATCTTTGATATTCTTGTTGACATTCACTATGTTTCTAATGTTTTCTATTTAATCGGCACTGCATGATTGTTATGAGTAATGGTATTTTCTCTTTCCATTGGGCTCTGTTTGCTGCATACCCAGATAACTCTTTGCAGAGATTAGTGTGACAATATGCACAGTGCTAAAAAGGAAAGCCCTCTTCCTCTCTTTAGCATGTGGGTAAACTATACCTTGCATAACTATAAAATTGAGCAAAAGTTTCTATGGATCTCTGAAGTATCAAATATAAATATTTCTGGACTCTTATTTTCCAACAGATTGACCACAGATATGAGCTCCCTGGAAAGTATAATTTAATCATAATCTATAAGAATTTGGAAGTTGGAGAAAATTGAATAACTCTAATTTAGAATTCTCAGTTTTTTCCACCCACAAGTAGTACCCACTAATTTCCAACTATGATCTTGAGCACGAGGGCCATAAATAAAATCAACAAATATGTTCCAAGTCTCATTTTAATCAGTGGCATTGACCTTTTCAAAGGGACAACATAGTATGGTAGAAAAATAACAGGCTCTGACATTTCAAAGGGACAACATAGTATGGTAGAAAAATAACAGGCACTGTCATGTTCTAGCTGCTTGTCTTAGGGAGAGTTACTTGTCTTCACTGAACTTCAACTTCTTCATCAATATTCTATGAATAACAATACATACAACTGTGATTTGAATTTAATTAAAATAATGCTCATTATCAAAAACTTGCTATGTATTAGAAATTCAAGAAGTGTTTAAAATAGTTAATGGATTTTCTTAAACACATAACTTCTACTATCAATAATAATAATGATACAAGTCAATTCAAAATATATACCTAAGCTAATGAAATAACCAATGTGTTTAGATGAAGTACCATATGACACAGAGATTCTTTTTGTCCATGTATTGTGTATATATTGTGTTAAATATTAAGGCAAATATGGCTATTATTCCTATGAGCTCTCAATGTTATGACTTCTTTCTCTCATGTCTGCAAAATGATATTCAAAACTAGGAAAGACTACTACCAAAAAATCTAATTTTGTTTATTTTTAGTTGAACAGGTAGTTAAACCCAAGAAAAACAAGACAGAAAGTGAAAAGACTTCAGATAAACCCAAAAGAAAGAAAAAGGGGGGCAAAAATGGAAAAAGTAGAAAAAACAAAAAGAAGAAAAATCCATGTGATGCAGAATTTCAGAATTTCTGTATTCATGGGGAATGCAAATATATAGAGCACCTGGAAGCAGTAACGTGCAAGTAAGACTTCCTAAATTATGTAAAATTCTGTATTTCTAGCACAAGATCTGAGACCATTTATTTTTCCAGTATATAAACCAAGAGTCAGTAAACTTTTTCTTAAAGGACCAGATGGTATATAATTTAGTCTTCATTGGTCAAGACTTTATGTACTTATATAACCAATTAAAATGTAACCATTTAAGTATGCTAAAACCATTCTTAGTTTGCAGTCTGTAAAAAATTGGCAAATGACCAGATTTGACCTTTTCTCTCTGTATGTGTGTGTATATATACATATATATATAACCTTTATAAACATATATAGTAAATCCATATAAACATATATAGTAAATATATATATAGTAAACCTTTTTTCATAATGAACCTAAAGGTAGTTTTTACATAACCTTTCATGTTGCTCTAACCTCCTTTCACTGCTCCCACAAGCTGCTAGCATGTTAAATGGTAGTGAAATGTAATCACTGCATAACAAGTCACTGAACTCATCAATTGGTCATAAAAATAGCACAAAGAATCACTAGGTGTGTCTTCTTGGAATATCACACCCAAACTAATCTCAACTTGTTCTTATACAGATAGATCCTTAGAATGTATTCCATGTCTCACGATTTTGAAATACAAGTATATATAGCATAACTCTCTTTTTAATGTTGGAACTAAATTGCTGTTTGTGATCTGGAAAGTAAGCTTAACATGCACAGAATGTTTTTAGTGACTATAATTTTTAAATGTGGGTTGTTTGCAGATGTCATCAAGATTACTTTGGTGAACGGTGTGGGGAAAAGTCCATGAAAACTCACAGCCTGATTGACAGTGATTTATCAAAAATTACATTAGCTGCCATTGCTGCCTTTGTCTCTGCTGTGAGCCTCATAGCTATCGCTGTTGTTATTACAGTACGGTAAGTATAACTCAACTTAAAAATTCTTAATAAAATAATGGCAGATTATATTTTTCAATATTTCTATTACACTTGACTGTCATATTTTGGATGAATTATTCTACTGGTGACATGTTGTCTTTGGTGTATGTCTTTCTACTTCACTGACAAAAATTATGGAAAATGGTCAAAATTTATATGACTTCAGCCACCATTGAAACTTAATATGTAAAGCCCCTTTTCAGAACTAGAAATTTTTTGAACTTAAAAGCTAGTGGTCTTATATAATTTCATATTTGTACTCATGATTACTTTTGAATCTCAGAAAGTATTGGTATCCTTTGTGAAATCTTAAATTTAAGCAAGCCTCCCAGAAGCAAATTAAGACCTGGTTCATAGTAGATTTTATAGTATCAGATATATGCTGCTTTGGTACTGAAAATCACAAAGCACCTCAAATCATCAGCAGCCAAGGAAAGATACGTCTTCTTTTTTTATTAGAAGACAAAAGTCTGAGTTAGGAATATTATCACATGGTACTAATTCACTTAGAGCTTGTGCTTATTTTGTTATTGTCAAACACCATAGTATGGGAACTCAAGTATTTTAAAAAAACATTTCCACCATATGACACAGCGTAGGAAGCAAGGACAATTATATTACTGTTCCATTCCAGCAGTATCTTCCCTGTGCTCATAATAACAGATCACATATTTCACTTCATGACCAATGAATATTAAAACTAGACTGTCCCAGCTAGTAGGCATTCATGGGTGCATCAAAATGCCATTGTCTGTCAAACAGAAGTCACTGAATAAGGGAAGTTGAGGGAGGTGAATGGCTCTGTGATGACTCATGTGTTACTAGAGCTTGGGAAAGCAAGGACTCATTCTTCTAATTTTAAGTCTTGGTAAATTACTTTAACAAACTGGATTGTGTAGATGATCTGCCACTACTGCCATGCAGGAAACAAGGGGTTATCTTCTGCCATTGTTTACCACTATTTTAAATTTAGATCAGACTGTGATAAAATGATGCATAAAAACTGTTTTATCATGCACATAAAGTTTGATGTGTAGTTTAAATTTGTTTTGCACACCTTAGAGTTTATCCTGGTCTTTTAGTAACCCAGATATGCAAATGTGTTTCGTAAAGGTCCTCTCAGACAAACCATTATTATTTCACATAGAAGGGTAGGACAAAGCTATTGCTATTCAAAAAAAGTTTCATAATATTTAAACTTGCAATTATTCAATGTGAAATATTTAATAGTTTTTGGAAAAGTACAGAAAGACTGTCATGTTGGCACTCTTAAAGTTAAGCGATGGCTTTTCTCCTTTTCTCCCATATTCTCCTTGTATTTGAAACATAAGACAAACATTAAGTATAAGTCACAGTTGCTGTGTGTGTGTGTGTGTTTTTTTAATAATCGAGGCGAGGTTTTTCCCCAAACATTGCAACAAAGTTTTTATGATTTTAATAATAATGTTTAGTAGATTAAAATAGAAATTGTTTGTACAATACCAATATATTCTTAAACCATTGAGTTTTTTTAAAAGTAGAAAGTAACAATGCATAAAACTAGAAGTAAATATTTATACTTAGCAGTAAATAAAGCCCAACTTGTTTTGTAAACCTATTTAAAAATTTAAATGATTTAAATTAGTTGGTACCAGCATAATGTTCTTCTATAGTAAAATTTCACCATCATCATCTCTGATTATACATGGCAGCCGTGCTAAGTTCTGCAGAAAAAAAAGACATATGAATGTGTTACATACCTTCTCAAAGTCTACATTAACAAGACACATGTATTTAAATCTCAGTCCTCTGGAAATGTGTTTATAGAAAGTCAACATAAACAACCTCTTAAAATTGGTTATAGTGTATAGCTAGGTTTAGGTTTTGCTTTAGTGTCAAGTATAGTGTTTAATGGTCTAAAGGGACTCACAGAAAGAAACTGTTTTCATGAAAATCCCAATCAACATGTAGGTGAATAGAACTTTGATAACAGTAGAGTGTCTTGTTCTCTGAAGGCTTCGAAAGCAATACTTCAGGGAATATGAAGGAGAAGCTGAGGAACGAAAGAAGCTTCGACAAGAAAACGGAAATGTGCATGCCATAGCATAACTGAGAATAATATTACAGGTTTGATTTTTTTTATAACTTTATTTTATTATAGAGATGTAGGATACAAGTCAGGATTAGGTACATTATAGACTTGACTTTTAAAAGATATCTTTGGATCATAGCCTATAATTTTAGAAAATATAGCACTGTTTTACCTCAAGAAAAATAAAAATGTATTCTTAATTATGCCTACTATGAATAATGCTACATTAAAGTATTATTCTTTGAGTATGAGATGAAGTTTAGTATTGAGAATGGATTATGTGTTTGATAGTATTATAAGGAATATAAATATGAAAGACAGCAATCCTGTTCTCAAAGAACGTAATGTTTAGCAGATCGGGGAGGGAAATATAAGGAACCAGAGTACTAGGGGGAATAAAATAAGTGTCACAAGAAAGAAACCAGTGGCGTATGAGTAGTTTCCAATGAAAGATAGGAAGAATCCAGCAGGATACATTTAGAGATCAGGAAAAGATGTGTGTTCAGGGTTGCACTGGAAGTGAACCTTGAAAAACTGATGAGATTGGGACAAGAAATTATGAAGGGAAAGGAAGGGTAATACTGCGAGATGGACCAGATACTTTCAGAAACTTGTGAAAAATGGCCTGGTTCAAAGGAGTGTTAGGGTATATAACGTTGTGATGATATGTTGAGCTCATGTGGTGGAGAGCTGAAGTTAAGGTGTTTGCACTAAAACTGTGAAGGCACGGAGTCAGACAGTAGGTTGAATATTCTTTTAAAGAAAGGTAGTAGTAGGGGGGTACAGATTTGAGGGATAGATTGGTGAGGATATATATTTTACTTTTTGTAAAGAGAGAAAGCTGAGAATATTGTAGAAGTTAAGAAGATGTGAAGAGGGATATTTCATTGTTAATGAAAGTGAGCATCTCCAAGAACACTTCCAGAGGAAGAAATAGGCAGGGAGATCAAGGCTTCACTTAAGAAGGAATTTTATTTCCTCAGACATTCAGGAAAGATGATTTCACTTAAGTTCTTAATTTTCTAACATAAGTGGGTCTAAGAATTACTTGAGATGTTTGTTAAATATGCATATGCCTAAGCACAACTCTAAATTTACTGAATCATAATTTCTATTTTAACGAATACTTCAGATGATTTTGTTGCCTGAAGAACCACTACATTTAACACTGGTTATATACAGATTTTATCTTCTGAGCCTATTACAGAATTAGCTCAATAACTCATAAAATGGGTAATTACCTATACCAATGCTATACTTGGTATTTATTGCCTCAAAATGTATTAATTTATTGACTTCACATACTGAAGCTAAGATCACCAACATAATTAAACATGGAATTTTGGTTGTTTAGAGTCATTGAGATCTCTCAGCATAGGTCCCAGAATGATTTCAGGAAAAGGACTACGCTGTGCTGGCATGCAGTGACTGCCTATTAGCTGGTAGTTACTATTATTATACCCTTGGTACTAATTATCCTAAATTAACTGTATATCACAAATATGCTGAGCCACTTAATCTTTGTTTTTAATTATATCCCCTTTATAGATTTGGTTAGGAAAACTATTTCTCATGACTGTTGATGCTTTTTTATTCATCAGAATTTGATGTAGCAGATTTGAGCATATGCAGTAGGTATATGAGCAAAGAAGGTGTGAATGAGGGAATCAAGCCAAAGAGATGGTTTGCCTCTGAAAATCTCTTAGCATTTCTCATAGGATATGCTAGCAAAAAAAATGAACAGAAATTCTGATTTTATCCTTTGAAGTTTTCTTAAAGCTGTGTTGGAATTAAGTTTATCTCTGACACCTATTTTCTCATAGGATATCACATTGGAGTCACTGCCAAGTTACAACTAGAAATGAAGCATTGGTCCTCTTTCCGGTGGATAATAAGAAAATGGAACCTTTTTGTTCTCATGGTTTTAAACTTTCAATTGTCACTTTTTATGCTAAGTCTTATGTCTGTACATAAAGATGCATGAAGATGAAAAGTATTTTTTCAAGTTGTAAATAATTTATTTAATATTTAATGGAAGTGTATTTATTTTACAGCCCATTAAACTTTTTTAATCAAACAGATTGAGAGTTTGAATGTCACTTTTGAAATTGCAAGACTCTAGGACATTTTTCTCCGAACATTTGGTTGATCATTTAAGAAGGATTTCCTCCCCCCCTTTTAACGTTTTTATGTTGATTTTTAAAACTTTTTTCCTTAGAAAGCTCTGTTAATAGAAAAATTACAAACTAGAGTCACTTAGTCCTCCCACAAACATAATGTTCATAATAACAATCCCAAACTGGCCCTGCTTATCCCATGGAGAAATTATACCAGGTACTGTTAATTATTATACCAGGTACTGTTAATTATAAAAGCACCTCGAATCAAGATGTGGCACTACCTCTCTGTAACCGTGGACCTAGATGTTATAAGAGAAAGCAAACTCACTGCCTGTCACTATATACACAGAGACAGGAATAGGTTTGAATATCATAAAAGTGATATTTTAAGAGAACCAGAAATTATTTACATGTGAGACTTCTTTCCCTAATATCATGACATGAATGTATGAAGCGTCCAAAACCCAGTCCTACCATCCCTCCCTTGCTACTCTTTTCTTACAGTACTGTATTTCAAACAAACGTGTGTGTGTGTGTGTGTGTGTGTGTGTGTGTGTGTGTGTGTGTGTGTGTGTGTGTGTTTTGTGGTGGATGCTACTTTCAAGGACATTACGGTTATGTCTTAATGTCCTTGAATGTACATTGAGAAAATTAACCAGTAATAAGAATAATACCAGTGATCATCTGGTAGAAATTCATGAATGAAAAATGCCTTAAGCAGTAAGACCTCCATCTGTCTCTGGCACACCACCCATCACATCTTTGCTCAGTTATCATTTAACCAGTGGGCTCCTAGCCTCAGCTGTGTCTTATCACTTGAGGAGCTTTAAATGCCTATGCTCCTAGATGCCCTTCCCAGAGCTGTTAATTTCAAGGGATTGGAGTACATTGTTGGTATTTGTATCTTTTAAAGATCTGTAGATATTTCCTATATGCTGCCTGTGTTGAGACCATTTCAACCTCTACTTGAACATATTCAGCACACAGTTTCCTCAGTCTTGTTCATGAAATATTTATTGCAGATGATTCAAGTATAGTGCAAAACAAAACAAACGAACAATAAGATGATTTATTATAAAAGCAAGGGTGATTATAATAAGATAGGGAAGAGAGACCCTCAGGTTTCTGCCTTCAGTGACTAGGTGGTTGGTGACGTCATGATTTAAAGTGAGGAATTCCTTCAACTGGCTTCTTGGATATTTTAGAGGGGAAGCTTGGCTTTTTGTTTTTCTTGACTGAAGCATGGCCCTTCTCTATTTTGTAAAATTATCCTTTGTAATTTGTAGCATATTTATGAGGAAAGAATATCAGCCTGGCCAGTTAATCAACTGAATCAGCCCTGACCCTCACCTCACATTTGAGATTGAACAGAAAGCGGAAAGACTAGGTCTGCAAGTGTAATGACGAGTGAGCTTTGAGTCTCTTGAGTTTGAGAGGTTTGGAGGGATCCAGCAAGCAGTTAGATATCAAGTCTGGAGTTCAGGGAGGGGTAGAATCATGAGTTGAGAATTATCAAAATATATTTGATAACAGAAACTCCAAAAGTGTCCAATATTACCCAAGGTGGTTATAAAGAGTCAGAAGAAAATGTATTTGCATTGACACATCTTACCACTGGTCACCATATACTTGGAGACTGCTATATTCACTGTGAAGATTCAAGGCACTTAGTTGCCTGCTGCTTCATGCACTTTGCTAGCCCTTAAAAGTTTATGAAGTCATTACAGTGGAATAGAAGGAGAAAAAAACTACTAGAATCATCATCATCATCATCATCATAAAAGTTTTTTGAGTATTTTTATAACCTATGGATTCTTCTAAATGCTTTACACATAGTAACTCACCTATTTTTCACATCTTCTTAGAAGATAAATACACTTTATAAATAACTGAATTGAAGCTCAGAGAGATTAAGAAACTTGTCTGAACATTTGTATACCTAACCCTGAATTGTACCCCACATCTTTAAAATTAAAAATTAAAAAAGAAACTTTTCTATGGTCACATAAATAGTAAATTACAGTGTCATGTCAGGTTCTCTGGCTACAAAACTGATTCACTTGTATTTTTCTCTCTGCTGCTTCTCCTATAGTCAAAGTGTTTGGTTTGGGTTTAGAGAATTCTGTCTGCATACCAATTTAGCATGGTTTTGACTGCCACTCATTTGTGATACTTTAATAGCTGGTTTATACTTCTAAGACCTAAGTAAGATGACACTGTTTTATCTATCTGTGCTGCCTCCACATTTCCCAATCTCTTCTCTCCATCATTGTCTCTTAAAATATGACAGATCTCTTATTTATATGTGCACACACTGAATGGTAAACACAGACAAAGACATATCAGACACATAAATCTTGAAAATACACAATTAAAGCTGAATACTTCTTGTTAGCCAAAATAGTGACTCCACTTTCTGAAAAAGCTGTTGTTCAATTAATTAGATAGCATCTACATATGTGTGTTTTGCTTAAGAGAACAGCAATTTATGAAGTACTGATTAGATTAGGTTGAAATATCAACATTCCTTCTTTGAGGCAAATCCCACTAATTCTAGGATTTGATAAATAATATTTAGTTTTCCATTTTCTTCCATTAGTGATCTCAGAAGCTAAAAGTCTAGAGTAAAATTTAATTTGAGATGACTGTCTGGCAAATTAAATAAGGAACATGTACCAGCAATGCTTGGTGTCTCTTCCCTGGATATCTCCAGCACTTTGTGGCACCTAGGAGAGGAGCATGCTATTATAGCCAGGTCCCCAGGAGCGCCTTACCTTGGGCATTTAGCTCAGAGAACAACTCATTATTTTTTCTATTTACCTGTGTTGCACCCCAAGCTTAGGTGCTTATTTTGTATATAGACAATCTACTTCATAACTCAAGAATCATTACATTCTGTTTTAGGCTATTTAAGCTGAACTACCTCTTCCTTGTGGATAACTTTCTCCATGCTTACTGTTTGCCTCCAGGTAGGTGAGATTCCCCTATCATATACTCTCTCATAGCATTTACTAACATTCCAATTACATATTTGTGTAATTTTTAATTTAATTTTTTTCTCCCCTGGTCTATAACTTCTCAAGGACAGTGATTGAGTCTTTTTCATTGCTCAATAAAGATATGTTGATTCAAGAATTAATAATTAAAAGTCATTCAATATCTTTTATTGTAACTGTCATCATTGCAGAAAGTATTTTGTAACTTGAAAGAATTGTATGGGTTTGAAAAGCTAGATAGTGTCTTTACTCACTAGTAGAAATTCTTTTATGGATAATGGAGTAACAATAATAAAGTCTCAATGAACTTAATTATTTTTATTTAAGAGGAATAAAAAGTATATACACATTTTCAGTCAGTTTTCATGGGCCTGAACCCTGGCTGTTTCATTCAGAAGTTTCTTATGTCTAAAATTGCCTCTGCTATTAGACTTTATCTTTTTTTTCCTCCCAAAACTCTAGGGCTTATTTCTTTTATCTAACTGTAATGTTGTATTCTTTGACACATTTATCCCTATCCCCCACATCCTCCCATCACACCCAGACTCTAGTATTTTCTGTTCTTTTTATTTCTATGAGACCAATTTTTTTTTAGTTTTCACATTTGTGTGAGAACATGTGGTGTTTCACTTTCTGTTCCTGGTTTATTTCATTTAACACAGTGTTTTCCATCCACATTGCTGCGAATGACAGAATTTCCTTCTTTTTTTATGACTGAACAGTATTCCATTGTGTACAATACCACTTCTTTTGTAATCCAGTCATATGTTGAACACTTGAGTTGATTTCATATCTTAGTCATTGTGCTGCAATAAACATGGGGGTGAAGCTTTCTCCTTGATATCTTGATGTCTTTTCCTTTGTATACTTGCCCATTAGTGGTACTGCAGAATCACATGGTAGTTCTCTTTGCAGTTTTTTGAGAAATCTTTATGCTGTTCCCATAATGGCTGTATGAGTTTACATTTCCACCAATGGTGTAGAAGAGTTCTCTTTGCATTGTCACGGGCATTCATTTTGATAATTGACATTCTAACTGGAGTGAGATGATATCTCATTGTGGTTTTAATTTGTGTTTTCCTGACTAGTGATGTGGAGTACTTTTTTATATTTGCCAACCATTAGCATGTTTTCTTTTGAGAAATGTCTGTTCAGATAACTTGCCCATTTTAAAATCAGATTTTTTTCTATAGAGGCATATTCTGGATACTACTTTCCCTTTAGATGAACAGTTTGCAAATATCTTCTTCCTTCTGCAGGTTGTCTCTTCACTCTGTTGATTGTTTCCTTTGTGTGCCGAAGCTTATAGTTTGATATAATCCATTTGTTTATTTTTGCCTTTGTTTCCTGTGCTTTTGAGGTCTTCTTTATAAAATAGTTTCTCAAACCAATGTCTTGAAACATTTTCCCTATGTTTTCTTCTAATAATTTTAAAGTTTCAGGTTTTACATTTAGGTATTTAATCCATTTTGAGTTGATTTCCGAATAGGGTGAGAGACAGGGGTCTAGTTTTATTTTTCTGCATATGGATATCCAGTTTTTCCAACATTATTTATTGAAGAAACTGTCCTTTTCCCCAATGAATGTTCTTGGCATCTTTGTCAAAAATCAGCTGACTGTAGATACTGTAGATACAGAATAATTTGGGGGTTTTCTATTCTGTCTCATTGGTCTATGTGTCTGTTTTTGTGCCAGTAACACGGTGCTTTCGTTACTAAAGTTTTGTGGTGTATTTTGAAGTCTGGTAGTGTAATGTCTACCGTTTTGTTCTTTCTGCTCAGGAATACTTTGGCTTCCAAGGTTTTTTGTTGTTCCATGAAAATGTTAGGGTTTTTTTTTTCTATTTCTATGAAGAATGTCAGTGCTATTTTGATAGGGATTGTATTCAGTGTGTAGGTTGCTTTGAGTAGTATGGTCATTTTAACAATATGAATTACTCCAGTTCATGAACTTGAAATGTCTTTCCATTTTCTGATGTCTTTTTCAATTTTGTTTATCAGTGTTTTATAGTTTTCCTTGTAGAGATCTTTTACCTCCTTAGTTAAATGTATTCCTAAGTGTTTTACTCTTTTGTAGTTATTGTACATTGGATTGCTTTCTTGGTCTATTTTTCAGATAAATCATTGTGTATAGAAATATAACTGATTTCTATATGTTGATTATGAATCTTGCAACATTACTGAATTCGTTTATCAGTTCTAAGAGTTTGTTGTTAGAGTCTTTAAGTTTTTCTCTGTGTAAGATCATGTCACCTGCAAACAGGGACAGATTAACTTTCTCTTTTACAATTTAGATGCCCTTTATTTCTTTCTCCTTCCTGATTTCTCTGACTAGGACTTCCAGTACTGTGTTGAATGAGAATGACGAGAGTGAAAATCCTTGTCATGTTCATAATCTTACTCAGTATGATGTTGCCTATGAGTTTGTCATATGTGGTATTTTCCTCATACCTAATGTGTTGAGAGCTTTTATCATGAAGGGATATTGAATTTTATCAAATGCTTTTCAGTATCTATTGAGATGATTATATGGTTTTTGTTCCTCATTCTGTTGATGTGATGTATCACATTTATTGATTTGCATATATTAAACCATTCTTGCATCCCTGAAATAAATCCCACTTCATCATAATGATTTTTTTTTAATGTGCTGTTGGATTAGTTTGCTAGTATTTAGTTGAAAATTTTTATATCCATGTTCATTAGGAATATTGGTCTGCAGTTTTTGTTATTGTTGTGTCTTTATCTGATTTTAGTATCAGAGTTATGCTGGTCTCATAGAATGGGTATGGAAGAATTCTCTGTCCTTCAATTTTTTGGAAAAATTTGAGAAGAATTAATATTCATTCTTCTTTAGACATTTAGTACAATGCAGTGGTGAAGTCATCTGGTCCTGGGCTTTTCTTTGTTGAGAGACTTACTCATGATTTGTCTGTTTAGGTTTTTTATTTCTTCTCAGTTCAATCTTGGTAGGTTGTATGTGTCCAGGAGTTTATTCATTTCTTTAGGTTTTCAAATTTAGTGGTGCTTAGTTGTTAATAATAGTCTCTAATTATTTTTTGTATTTCTGTGTCAATCAGTATCTTCTGTGTCAATCAGTATCTTGAGTATTTACTTCATGACGAACATTGCATCAGGTGAGTTAGAATGTGAAAATAGTCTGCCTTCTAAGAGCTATAACATCAAAGGCAATTCATCATGAGGAAATTAATCAGTCTCAATAAAAAATAGACTTTGTAAAAATATGGCTATTAGGTTAACAGTGCTGAAGAGAAAGCTGACAATATTTTGCTTTGGGAAAATTATTAATTTTTCTCCCTATTTTCCTTATTAATCTTTCCTATATTCCTAATGACACACATGATGCCTTGCACATAGCTGATACCTAGAATATATTTGCTAACTAAATTTTCATCTCCCAGTAGCAGACTCTTGAGACTAGGATTTGAGATTATATAGTTTATTTAGGAAAGTGAGACTAAAATGTAAAAGGGCAATACAGGATATATTATCAAGCCAAGTATTACTCTAGACAACTACAGCTTAATTCTGGGAGAACTATTGGAGATAGTATAGAGTATACATCTTAGAGCTAACCCACCCAAGGGGTAAGGAACTAGAGTGTTTATCCACAAATTTCCACCAATTATTGGTTAAGAGCTAGTATGGAGAGTGGAAAGTCTCAAAGTCTGATTAACATATTGTGTTGATATCTGGGGACAGGAGAAGAATGGAGAAGGAAGCAGAGAGACCAGCTGAGGGTGCAACACTTTCAGTGGGTAAGGTGCAACACTTTCAGTGGGTAAGGTAAGTCTAAACCAGGGTAGTGGCAATAGCAGTGGAGAAAAATATAGAGCTACTGGGAGAAAGGGAAAGGCTTGGCCCGAGGACAGAGAATTGGGGAAAATAATAACTCTAGTTAAGTGTTTAAAGTCTTATCTATAAAAAAGTATAATACTCTGTTACTCTAGAGAAAACACAATGCCTTTATTGTTCCAACCCCTTATGGGTTGATATTTGTTGAATTAAAATGCAAGTAAGAAATTTCTGAGAACTGTCTAACAGTAACCTTCATTTCCCTGAATTTCTGGATTCTCGGGCAGTGAAATTATTTAAGCCAAGAATTTGTCTGAATCTGTACTGGGAGGCAATGAATAGCAGTAGAGATATCTGCGGCTGTGTAGGGAGAGGTTCGGCCAAATGGCCTTCATGGTATCATCCAAAATTAAGCAGCATTTGTTCTATGGAAAGAGCAGATGGCTGCATATATATAACCAAATAAATTGGGAGGTTCTCATATTATTGCTAAGTCCTAGGATCATAAAAATTAAGGTCACTGTCGTAGTGTGCTAATAGTTTTAGTGAGTGGAATCAGGTCTCAAATATCTACTTAAAGAAGTTGAGTTTGAATTATTTTCTTAAAAATAACCTCAGTTGTTTTGGTAGAAGTTGCACGTTCATTGTTGAAATTTAAGAAGGAAGAAAACAAAAATCATTCCAAATGTCACCAATCAGAAATAGCATTTGTAGTATTCTGGTATATGTAAGTATATACCAGAATTATATTATATTCAAATGCTTTATCAGTATATATCTGTAATCTAAGAAAAAAAATTTAATTGCTTTTAGATTCAAGGGGCACCTGTGCAAGTTTGGGTTTCCACTGAGCCCATCACCCAGGTGATGAGCATGGTACCCAATGGGTGGTTTTTAGTACTTATTCTGCTCCCTCTCCTCCCCCCTTAGGGGTCCTCAGTGTCTTTTGTTCCCATTTTTATGTCTGTGTCTACCCAGTGTTTAGCTCTCACTTATAAGTAAAAGCATGTGATATTCAGTTTTCTGATTTTGTGTTAATTCACTTAGAATGATGGCTTCTGGTTACATATATGTTGCTGCAAAGGACATGATTCTGTTCTTTTTTTATAGTTATGTATTCTTCCATGGTGTATAGGTACCACATTTTCTTTATCTACTCCACAACTTATGAACACATGTCAGTTGCATGTTTTTGCTATAATAAACATGCAAGTGCAGATGTCTTTTTGGTAGAACAATTTATGCAGGTATATACCCAGTAGTGGAACTACTGGGTGAAATGATAAATCTGTTTTTTGTCCATTTAGAAATCTCCAAATTGCTTTCCATAGGAGTTGAACTAGCTGACATTCCCATCAACAGTGTAGGAGTATTCCCTTTTCTCTGCACCCTTGCCAACATCTGTTTAATTTTATTTATTTATTGACTTTTTAATAATAGCCATTCTAACTGGTGTGAGATGTTATCTCTTTGTAGATTTGCACTTATCTGATTAACAATGTTAAGCATTTTTATGTGTTTTTTGTTGTTTTTTTTTTTTTGCCACTTGTATGTCTTTGAGGGGGAGGGTAATGTCTGCTTGTGTTCTTTGCCCATTTTTTAAGTTTTTTTTTCCTGTTGATTTAAGTTCCTTATAGATTCTGGATAGTAGGACTTTATTGAATACACAGTTTACAAATATTTTCTCCCTTCAGTGGGTTTTCTATTTACTCTGCTGATGGTTTCTTTCGCTATGCAGGAACTCTTCAGATTAATTTGATTCCATTTGTCAAGTTTGTTTTTGCTGCATTTCCCTTTGAGGTCTTGATCATGAATTTACTGCCTCAGTTGATGTCCAGAAGAGTGCTTCCTAGGATTTCTTCTTGGATTTTTATAGTTTGAGATCTTATATTTAAGTCATTAATCCATCTTGAGTTAATTTTTGTGTATGGTGAGAGGAAGGGGGTCAGTTTCATTCTTCTGCATATGGTTAACCAATTTTCTCAGCACCATTCATTAAATAGGGTGTCTTTTCCACAATGTTTATTTTTGTGGACTTTGCCAAAGATGAGTTGGTAGTAGGTCAGCAGTTTTATTTCTGAGTTCTCTATTTTCTTCCATTTGTCTATGTTTCTATTCTTGTACCAATACCATGCTGCTTTGGTTACTATAGCCTTGTTGTACTCTTCAAAATCTGTCAGTGTGATGCCTCTTGCTCTGTTCTTTTGGCTTAGAATTGCTATAACTATTCAGGCTCTTTTTTGCTTCCATATGAATTTGAGTATTTTTTTTCTAGATTTGTGAAAGATGATGTTGGTGGTTTGATAGAAATTGTGTTAAATCTGGATGGCTTTAGGCATTACAAACATTTTAACAATGTTGATCTTTCCAATCCATAAGCATGAAATGATTTTCCATTTGTTTGTGTCATCTTTGATTTCTCTCAGCAGAGTTTTTTATTTCTCATTGTAGAGACTTTTCAACTCTTTGGTCAAATGTATTCTGAAGTGTTTTATTTTATTTTTTGTGGCTATCATAAATGGAATTGTGTTCTTGATTTGGTTTTCAGCTTGAATGTTGTTGGTGTATAGAAATGCAACTGGCCGGGCTCGGTGGCTCAGCATGTAATCCTGCGCCTTTGGGAGGCTGAGGTGAGTGGATTGCCTGAGTCCACGGGTTCGAGACCCGCCTGGGCAACTTGGCGGACCTCATCTCTACAATAAATCAAAAAATTAGCCGGGCGTGGTAGTGCATGTCTGTTGTTCCAGCTACTTGGAAGGATGAGGTGGAAGGACCGCCGGAGCCCAGCAGGTCGAGGCTGCGGTGGCCGAGAGTGGCCACTGCACTCCAGTCTGGACGACAGAGTGAGACTCCAACTCAAAAAAAAAAAAAAAAAAGAAATGCAACTGATTTTTGAGCATTGTATCCCCAGACTTCACTAAAGTCTTTTATGAGTCTAAGAGTCTTTTGGTGGAATCTTCAGGGCTTTCTAGATGTAGAATCATATCATCTGCAAAGATAATTTAGCTTCTTTTCCTCTTTTTCTTTTTGTTTACCTTTTATTTCTGTCTCTTGCCTGTTTGTGCTGACTAGGACTTCCAGTACTAGTCAATAGGAGTGATCTAAGAAAACTTTTATGATTATTTTATACTACAATAAATCATCCTATTTCATTTAACAATATATTATAGGTATCTTTCCCATGTCATTGAATATTATATATGATATAACTTTTGACACTGTAGGGTATGCCTTAGGGTAGCCAATCCTTGGGCATTGTGTGAATAATTTGGATAATTGTGGATAGTATGGATAAGACTTTCTAAATAAAATGTATTACACTACAAAATTATATAAATAAAGCAATATTATATAAATACTGGATGGATTCCAAAGTCTTAGTAAATAACAACTAACTTTATTGAATGCTTACTTACCAAGTGCCAAATGAGCTTTAAGCAACCTACATATGTAAATCCCACATGTAATTTATCCCTTACATCAAACCTATTAAGTATCAACTGCTCCATCAGAGATGAAAGTACTAAGGCACAGCATTTTAGGAACTTATCAAAGGTCACACAAGTGGTGAATCTAGTCAGGCTCCAACCCTGCCCTCCTACTACCACACTGTACCTTTTGAGGCATGGTTAAAGGAGGGTTAAAGGACGGACAGGAATAGCCTTTATCTAGGGTTAGTGCAAAGGCTACCTTTTTGAGCTTACTGAATTTACTTTCACAGGGCTCCATAAAAAGTGGTTGTAAATGACGTACATCATGACATCATGTTTTCTACTAGCCAGGGACCTTTACTCCTATACCACATTGCATCAGAGCAAAGTGACTCCTCTTTTGTACAGGAATATATTCATTTTCTCCTTTCTTCCTTATTATAGACTGAATGTTTATGTCCCCCCTCCCCAAATTCATATGTTGAAGCTCTACTCATCAATGTGCTAGTATTAGAAAGTGAGGCCTTTGAGAGGTAATTAGGGTTAGGTGAGGTCATGAGGTAGGGTCCTCATGATGGAATTGATGCCTATTAATCTGAAAGTAACCCCAGAGCTAACTCTTTCAGACAAGTGAGGATACAGCGAGAAGGTGGCGATATTATAGGACCCTTAGTACAGTTAAACCAGAAGTTTTTGCAGCAAGAGAAAGGAAAACATTTATTTGCAAGGTGCCAAGCAAGAAGAACCAGGTAGCTACCACTCAAATCCTGACCTTCCTGATGGCTTGGAGGCAAGGGTGTTTTATATTTCAGGAAAGCAGAAGCCATGGGCAAAATCATATATCAAATTTCAGGAAAGCAGAAATCACAGGCAAAATCATAAATCTAATACATGGAGGCTATACTTTGGTTTTGACCTAAAAGGAGGAATATCTTGAAAGTGGGACTTAAAATTTGTAGATAGGTTAAAAGATTTTTTGATTTGAAATTGATTAAGAAAGAGAAGCTTTTGTTTCAAAATTTGGGATAAGCAGGGAAAAAAAAATGTTAACTGGCTGCAGGGTATGACTACCTCAAACCTCTCAGGAAGAAATTTAGAACAAAGAATGGTGGTCAGAGTTCAGTCTTCAGTACCCCCTTATCTGAGGTCTATGTGCCAGTAGAGCCTCAGTGAGGGGTTCAGATTTCAGAAAGACAACTCGGGGACATATGTTAGGATGTTACCTTTAATTTCTATAAAGAAACCAAGAATCTCTAGACTCTAACTTTTTGACTATTGTTTTAGGCTATTATTACCTTGTTATTTAATAAGTTATTTATTTACTAGTCAAGACTAGGTGCCTAGAATCCCTTTGAAGGAACTTAGAATTTTCCTTTATTTCCATCCTTATTGAGGGGGCCAGGTCCCTCAAAAGGGAGTCCCTTCTCCATCTCAGCAGTCTGCTAGCCAGGAAGAGGGTCTTCATAAGAATCACATCTGTAGCTTGATCTTGGACTTGATCTTGGCTTCCAGAGCTGTGAGAAATAAACGACTAATGCTTGCCACCCAGTCCATGATATTTTGTTATAGCAGCCCAAGCTAAGACATACCTCTTGATTTTCCCTAAAGTAAATGAATGACTTACCTACTTGGCACATTGTTAAACAAAAATCCAATGGGCCACCATTAGCAGAAATTGGGGTCTCTGGCCAGGAAAGGCAAGCATCCCTGGACTATAAGTCAGCATGCTAATCTTCCATGTCTCTGGTTGAAACTAGAAGTGTAAGTCAAGTGGGTCCATCTTGGTCTTGCTTTCCTTCAATTCAGAAGAGAGGAATTAGAAAGTTTGGAGAAAGCCCAGATTCCACCTCTGTTGTTTAGTCCTTATTTACCAATTCTTACCAGTGATTATTTGGGGGTAAATTATTGGTGACTTTTTCCTACCCCTATCTTGTTAGGACCTGAAGAGAAGAGAAAAGGTTAATTGAAACCCCAAACCTACAGCCATCCTAATTTGTTGTTGTTGTTTTATTTGTTTGTTTGTTTTTTTGTTTTTACTTTGGGGCTAACTGTGGAACTCTTTATGCTCACACATTCCTTTGAAAATAAATGAAAACTTCCCCCATCCATACATACTTTAAAAATTTACAATTCTAGGGAGTTCATAGACTCCCTGAAACCCATTCATCAACCATCTGAGTTCATGAACCAGGATTCAGAACCCCTAGATTAAAAATGACCTAACAAGGCCTTCATGTCCTAATTAAAACACACACACACACACACACACACCCTATCGTACTCAGCAACTGTTTAGTACTTCAAAGACAAAGCTCCAATTCTAGGAACTTTGTAAATAAATAAAAACTTGTAAATACATAAAAACATCTTTAACCTCAGCTCTGACTCTCCTGCTGGACATCAGGATGCTTGGTGAAATTAACAAAAAACAGGCTCTTCCTATA
Organism: Carlito syrichta; assembly: GCF_000164805.1. Classification (NCBI taxonomy): domain Eukaryota; kingdom Metazoa; phylum Chordata; class Mammalia; order Primates; family Tarsiidae; genus Carlito; species Carlito syrichta. The sequence goes on from NW_007246497.1 coordinate 205,511, forward strand.
ATAGGAAGAGAGTTAGGAAATTTCTATGACCAGGAATGGCAGCTGGAAAAAATAAATGCATTCAGAGGTGCACAGTGCCAAGAAAGTGAGGAAGTGGAGGAGGAAACAGGTGCATAAAGATTGGCAGGATAAGAACAGCAGGGATTCTGGAGGCACCAATGCGCTTTTTCTTTTGCTGGTGAAAATGTGCAGAGTAACTTGTATAAAGTGACAGGGATGGGCCAATAATATGAGGATCAGGAAGGTCGACTTAAATCTTTGGTAAGGCCTTAAACAAAGGCCCTGTGAGGTTCTGCATATACCGGTGAGTCCTTTCCTCATTCCTCTTCCCCTTCCTCATGCATTTGGCACATATTCTCTCCAAGTGAGGAGAATTCCTAAGCTTTTCTTTTCCTGTGCAGGATTCTCATTTTGCAACTGGCAAATGAGATAGAAATCATGCTTCATTGTCAAGAAATAAGTGGGCATAAAGTATATCCTGAGCGAAATTAAGAATCATCATATTGTGGGTATAGATATGGTATTTTTGAAAGGTACTTTACATTATATGAGTTTAGCATTTATGCATAAACACAAATGTGGCCTGTACATTCATACAGCCCGGTTAGTGGAAATATAGACTCATTTCATTGGTTATATTAATGAGTTTGCTATAGAATAAGGCACTGTATACTTCTATGATCCTTACCCATAAAGGAGGAGGACGTGTTCACAAGGGCTTTATTCCAGGACACTGGCTTCTAATGACTCTACCATGCCAACCATATAAGCATAGGTTCCCTGATTCCCCCGGTTCTTGATTATGAAATGGTTAATGAATTATTAATTAATAATTAAAAGCATTCTGGGATTCTAAGCATGGCCCGAAACCACTGACCCATTTATTTTCAGGTGATTTTTTAATTCAAAGGTCACCTGCCACTTAGGTTACTTAGGTAACTTGGTAGCATGCCTACTGTATTTCCCCCCAAGGATGATTTCCCAGGCAATTCATTCCATGAAGGTTTTTAGAGTCCACAACCTCAGTGACAGGGACAAAGTCTACAATGTAGCTCAATTAAAACAGCCTTCAATTAAAAGTGAGCAGAGAAACTCTTAATTGGCCAGGATACCTTAATTAGAGATACATCCTGGACGAGGAAGGCAAAGTACCTGATTCAATTTCGATCAGCTGACTCTGTCACTCACAGAGGACCTGGAGGATTTCACAGAGACCAGTTTTCACTAGGACACAAACCACCACACAGACCTGGGTGTCTAGGTCACTCTCAGTTCTTCCTGCCATGTATATCTACTTGAAGGGCCAGTGTCAAGGGGCAGTGCTTTGGGGAGCTATGTCCTCTCCTGATCAGGCCCAGTCTTGCAATGTGATTTTATAGTCTCTCTTCTGCATGCCATTAACAAAATTATTAATAAAGGATTAGGTCCCTCCAGTGAGAGAAGATAGGGATATCTTGAAAATACTATTGACTTTACAGAAAGAAATGCTGGAAACAACACAGAACCCTGAGTCGGGGGACTTGGGCCTTGTAAATAGTCTGTTTCCCTTTACCTGCCTCTTAACACTCAACCTGAGCCTCATCTGAACATGAGGGGCTTGGAATAGAGCTCTCTTCAAATATTAAAACGGTTCTTTGGGCACAGGCTCAGAAAGGTGCCCTATAACTACTTTAGAAATGTAGCTGGTCTTTTCAGGAAGTGGGAGATGGAGTTCTTCTCCTTTCCAAAAGTCAATTCCTGAGAACTACCTAAGTTAGAGTTCTTTATTTTAGCAGAGCTGCACCTGTGACTCTCCACTGTAGTATTTAGAAGAATGCCTAAAAGCCGTAGTGCATGCCCAGTACATTTTATATTTATTTATTTATTTATTTATTTTGAGTTGGAATCTCACTCTGTCGCCCAGACTGGAGTGCAGTGGTTGCTCCTGGCCACCGCAGCC
>NW_007246497.1:207616-260947 GCF_000164805.1 Carlito syrichta
TGCTAGGCTCTGGCGATCCTTCTGCCTCAGCCTTCCAAGTAGCTGGAACTACAGGGGCGCGCTACCACGCCCGGCTAATTTTTTGATTTTTATTGTAGATATGAGGTCTCGCCAAGTTGCCCAGGCGGGTCTCGAACCCGCGGGCTCAGGCAATTCACTCACCTCGGCCTCCCAAAGCGCGGGATTACAGGCTGCACCACTGAGCGCGGCCTACATTTTATATTTTAATTTGTGAATGAATGAGGGCTTCTTAACCCAAGTAGAAAGCATGGATGACTTCTTGAAAATGTGAAACATGTTACAATAATGTGAAATACCTAACAATAATGTAAAGTATGTTACCATAAAAGCTTGTTGTAGTTGGATTGACAGTGAACTATAATGAAAGGAGCCCTGGATGTGCTATCTGGAGCCCTGTGTGTGAGACCTGAACAGCCTTTGACAAGGGAGGGGCTTTTATAAACCTCAATTTTCCCACTTGACGATTGAGACTAATAATAAGATCCGCACTATTAGCCTCACAAGATTCTGATAAGAATTGAATATCTAAAAATGCTAACAATAATGCTATAAAAACATTGGTTTCTGTGATAGTGTGATGTAATAAGAAATACATATATGGTCTCTGTTCCTGGTTCTGGGTATACAGCTCCTAAAACCCTTAGAATTCCTGTAGCAATAGGAGTGTCTTTTGTATGCTAATAAGATAACCACTGGCCTGGCGAGGTGGCTCATGCCTATAATCCCAACACTTTGGGAAGCAGAAGTGAGAGAATCACCTGAGCCCACGGGTTCAAGATCAGCCTAGGCAACATGGCGAGACCTTGTTTCTACAATATATAAAAAAATTAGCTGGGCGTGGTGGCGCATTCCTGTAGTTCCAGCTACTTGGAAGGCTGAGATAGAAGGATCGCCTGAGCCCAGCAGATCGAGGCTGCGGTGGCCTTCAGTGTGCCACTGCACATCAGCCTGGGTGACAGAGTGAGACTCCAAAAAACCAAAAATAAAAATAACCACCCTCTGGGTAGTAGGTAGCTTCAGTTTTGGGACTAGTCACAAGAAAGACCAAGGCAAGATTAGATAATTGGTACTTTCAGCCCTATCTTCCATCCTCTAGGGAGGGAAGGACGGCTGAAAGTTGAGTTGATCACCAATGGCCAAAGATCTAATTAGTCATGCCTATGTATTAAAGCCTCTATAACTTCCAAAAACCTGAATTGGGGAGCTTCCAGATAGCTGAACACATGAAAGCTTCTGGAGGGACGCATGTCTGGAGAAGGCATGGAAGTTGTGTGCCCCTACCCAAATGCCCTTTACATCTCTTCCATCTGGTGTTCATCTGTATCCTTTGTAACATCCTTTCTTATAAATCAGTAAATATAAGAAAAGTGGTTCCCTGAGTTCTATGAGCTGTTCTAGAAAAATAATTGAACTTGAAAAGAGGGTTGTGGGAACCCTGATTTAGACTTGGTTGGTCAGAAGCACAGGTAAAGCAACCTGTGCTTGCTGTTGGCATCTCAAGTGAGGGAAGTCTTGTGGAACTGAGCCCTCAGCCTGTGGGATCTGATACTATCTCCAGGTAGATAGTGTCAGAACTGCATTATAGGAGACCCAGCTGGTGACTGCTGAGGAATTACTTGGTGTCGGGAAAATAATCTCTCCACATATTTGGTGCCATAAGTGTTTTGTTGAGTGTTGGTTTTATTCCTGTAACTCAGAATGCCATAACAGCCTTACAATTATTTTTTTGTTTGTTTGTTTTTGTTTTTGTTTTGAGTTGGAGTCTCACTCTGTCGCCTAGACTGGAGTGCAGTGGCCGCTCCCGACCACCGCAGCCTTGACCTGCTGGGCTCCGGCGATCCTTCTGCCTCAGCCTTCCAAGTAGCTGGAATTACAGGCATGCACTGTCACTCCTGGCTGATTTTTTGATTTTATTGTAGAGATGAGGTCTCGCTGCCCAGTCAGGTCTCGAACCCGCGGGCTCAGGCAATCCACTCACCTCAGCCTCCCAAAGGCTCAGGATTATAGCCTGAGCCACCGAGCCCGGCTTACGGACAATTCTTAGTGGAAATGAATTTTTCTCCAGATATTTCCTTTGATATTATCAATTTAATATTTTATTAGAAAGCTACTTTAACTCATACATTAATACAAAAATATTTCCTTTAAAAATGTACCTATTGTTTTTAACACAATATAGATGATGACTTTCTCTGAGATACATTTTAATTGAATGAATTATGTATATTAACATATTATGATGACCTCAATATCTGAACATATTTAGTTGCTGAGAAGCTACTTAGGGACCTCTAAAATATGTATTCTTAATTCCCTGTGTGCAATTGCAAAATCTAAAAATCTCCTCAAAAAAACTATTTTTTTGTTTTTACTTATTCCAGTTAATGAACACATTTAGTCATGTTACTGCAGAAATAGTAATGAGTGTGGTTTCTCATGTTGCCCAGTCCCAGCAGAAGATATTAAGAAATAAATGGAATATATAAGGACTTTACCTTTCTAAGATCATAAATATAAATTTCATAGCATAGTTGGTCCCAGAAGTTCTTGATAAGTCAATGGACCTGTATCATTATATATGAAAAGATGAAAGTATAGCAACAAATAGCAACTTAGGCACATTGAAAAATATTTTTTCCTTGAAAATACAAGAGGTAGGGGCAAAAAAACCAAAAAAACCCCCCTGAATTTATTTATTAAAAATTGTGTTCTTATTCTTACATGCCTAAACTTTAGTCAAATTCAAAGTACTGCCCATTTGATGCAATATACCTAGCGAGGCACTTTTTCCACTGCTCAAAACAGTTTTTGCACTCATCAGTTCTGATGCCTTTTAGTGATTCTGCTGCTTTTTGTTTTACCTCTTCCACATCAGCAAAATGCTTCCCTTTGAGGACTTTTTTCATTCGGAGAGACAAAAAAAAGTTACTCGGGTGAGATGGGTGAAATAGAGAGTGTGGGGAATGGGGATCATGCTGGTTTTAGTCAAAAACTGCTGAACATTCAGTGCAGTGTGGGCAGGTGCACTCAAAAATCACCCATCATGAAATGGGCAAACACTTTGAAAGAATCTCCAAAACAAATTTACTGAAGTGAATGTAGCCTCTCACAACAATGCTAGCTGGTCCACTGATGCCAATGGGCTCCTAGAATACTTACCTAGTGAGGGAAGCCTGTGCTACAAGGGGCTTGCCCTCCAAAAGTTAATTCCAGGTTTTTTGGAGTTCCCCCGTCTGTGTTACGACTTAGCCACTGAAGTACTGACCTGCTGGGAAGCTCTATTTTTAGCTTTGTGGTGCTCAAATGTCTTATTTCAAATTGTTTTTAAAGACTGCATCACATTTTCTTAAAGATCCTCAGCAACGGCAAATCTTCATGCTTCTGTATGAAGTGCATTCTTGGAAGCAACCCAAACCCTCAGGAAGCACATCTGATGAGTGAGGTGGGCACTCAAGAGGAGCAACAGGTTGTCGTTGTTGTTAGCAGTATCTGTGGATAGAAACATTGATGATGTGGGAAGTAAAAAATAAATAAACAAACCAAAACAAAATCTTTTCACAAATCACAGAATCTCTCAGTTTATACTTTATTTTATAAGGCTAAGCAAGTATTAGATCTTCTGGAATAAATTCTACATAAACAATAGTGTCATGGAAAAATAAAAGTAAAATATTGTCACTCGGATATGACAACTTTTGTGCTCTAGAGTGACAGGATCTTCTGTAGTAGAATTTACTTATTTTTTTCCTGACTTACAGTGGACATTTTGCTTTCAGACAAGATTTAGCAACAAATATTGAGCTTGTCCTATTGCTATTAACCACTAGAAAGCTAGGAAGGAAAAAAAAAGCAAAACAACTCTTTTCAGACTATGAACAACAAGACTGGGATTCTTGAGAAAAGGAAAACAAATGAGGTAGTCTCTACTATCTCTGGATTTCTACATAGAAGAGCCATCTGTATCCCAGTCCAGAAAGGGGAAACCTCAGCAGAGAATGAAGTTCTCACTAACTTGAGGAGACAGAGATTTGAGTATAAGGTGACTGAGATAGCTGAAATGCATGAGGCAGAGGACACAGCAGGGTCAGATACATAAAGAAATAGGCCCAAAAATCTGCTGCGGGATCTCCCTAAGCCTTTGATTGAATATTAAGGGTGAAATTTCAAGAGGCCAGGCAAAGAGCCACTGCTGGTCGACTGTGAGTGGAACCATTCTCAGGATTGGGAGAGGTTCAAATTTATATCATCCACTGTGGAGAGACCTTATTGAACACCTGGGGCATTAAATAGAGACTTCAGAAGAGCCACATCTTATTAGTAAGTGTTACTCTAAACTCATACAAATGAAGCTCAAAAACAAGTAACAAGAGCATCAAACTGATCTGTGGTAAATTGGCTGTTTGCTAAAAAGAAAATAAAAAAAACATTAAAAAGAAGACAACAAAATCCAAACACTCAACAACTTAATATGACAACGTCCAGTCAAAACTGACTCACTCAACTACTAGAACAGAATTATTTGCTCAGGTTCCAGTGAAGTAATAGAACAAATTTCATGGTTTTTAAAATTTATTTTTTCTTAATTAATTTTTAATTGACAAAAATTGCATATATTTATCATGTACAACATGATGTTTTGAAGTACGTAGAAAGGATAAATTGAATTAACATGTGCATTACCTCACATGCTTACTTTTTATTTTTGTGGAGAGAGAACTTAAAATCTGCTTTTTCAATGATTTTCAAGAATATAATACATTGGCTGGGAGCAGTGACTCATGCCTGTAATCCCAGCACTTTGGAAGGCCGAGGCAGAACTGCTTGAGTCCAGGAGTTCAGGACCAGTCTGGGCTCCATAGAGTACTCATCTCTACAAAAATAAAACAGTTAGCTGAGCATGGTGGTGCACACCTGTAATCTCAGCTACTGGGGAGGGTGAGGCAAAAGGATCACCTGAGCCTGGGAGGTTGAGACTGTGGTGAGCCATGATCATGCCCCTGCACCCCAGCCTGGGCAACAAAGTGAAAATCTGATTCAACATTTTAAAAAAAAATAGACAATGTGTTGATTTTAACTATAGTAATTATGTCATATAATAGATCTCTAGAACTTATTTCTACTTTCTAATTGAAATTTTGTATCCATTGACCAACATCTTCCCATCTTCCATACCCTCATACTTCAGTGCCTGGTAACCACCATTATACTCTGCTTCTATGAGTTCCAACTTTTTTAGATTCCACGTATAAGTGAGACTGTTTGGTACTTGTCTTTCTGTGCCTGGCTTATTTCAGTTGACACAATATCCTCCAGATTCATCTGTGTTGTTGAAAGTGACAAAATTTCCTTTTTCTAAGGCAGAACAATATTCCATTGTATATATATACACATTTTATTTATTTAGTCATCTGTTGATGAACTCTTAGGTTGATTTTGTATTTTGGATATTGTGCATAATGCTGCAATAAAATTGAGAGCAGATCTCCCTCCCACCCTCTTTTCCTCTCTCTCTCTATCTTTCTCTCTCTTTCTTTCTTCTGAGTCAGAGTCTCACTCTGTTGCCCAGGCTGGAGTGCAGTGCCATGACTATGGCCACCATAACCTCAAGCTGCTGGACTCAGGTGATTCTTCCACCTCAGCCTTCCAAGTTGCTGGAACTACAGGTGCACGCCACTACACCTGGCTAATTTTTTTGATTTAGAGATGAGGTTTCACCAAGTTGTCCCTGTTGTTCTCAAACCCGTGGACTCAGGCAATCCTCTTGCCTCCGCTTCCCAAAGTGCTGGGATAACAGGCATGAACCGCTGACCTTGGATACCTTTTTCACACTTTGATTTTATTTTCTTTGGATGTATACTAAGTAGCAGAATTTTTAAAAAGTTTTTTTTTTTAGTGTAGACAATCTTTATTGGCAGGTGTTAAGAGTACAAAAAAGCAACAAATCAGGAGGGAGAGAAGAGAAGGAAGGGCATGACTCCTTTCTCTCAAGTGATAGCCCTGTAAGCAGGCCAGTGGGAGGATCTGACTTGACTGTGGCAAATTTGGGCCAGTACCCTCCAAAGAGCAAACTCCCAGCAAGAGGACTCCTCACAAACCAAGGAGAAGGGAGCAACTTGCCATAAGGCGCATGGTCTGAAGCCCAACCCTGACTTCTGGGCTCCTGTCCACTATATACCTCAACCCCCTCAAAAAGAAGTCTTCATAGCTCTAGGTAGGGGCTTTCAGGGACTGAACCAAACCTATTTCTATTCATACTTAAGTATCTACCTCATGCCTTGGTTTTCCTCTTCCCAATGACAGGCCAGGTTAGACCACCAGGCCCTGTTAATGGTTCAGCCCAACCTAAAGTGGATTGTCCTTATAATATGCCATATTTTAGACAGTATGTGGGCTGCAGGCCTTTGGAGGCCAGTGTTATCACTATAAGTTGATCCTAGCCAAAAAGCCCCTTTCTAGGTCATGGAAATCGGTATTAGGCATCAAGCTACTGAAGGCTCTGTTCTAAAGAATACACGTTTCAACCAGAACTTGACGTACTGTGGAACTGCCCCCACCTCAGCACAGAAGAGAATTCAAACACACCTCTCACTTTTATCTTTGAAAAACACCACAATAAAATATTTAAGCAATGGTGCAAATAAAAACTACCATACTTGTTTCTGTCCCTGAAAGCAATCAACATTCAAGACAAATAGCCCCTAAACCCCACAATCATGCTGATCCAAAACAATGATGCAATAAACAAGAGTCCTCCTGCCAAGAACCCCCAACCCTGCCCCCATATCCACAGGGGCCTCCCTGGGGGGAAGTCCCGTCTGTAAAATCAGAGGCCCAGCCTTGCCACAAGCTGCCTGTCTCTGGTCATGTACTCTGCATACTCCTGTGTTTCGATTTCTGTTTATTATCATTTCTTAGATATTTTTTCTAATCAAACATTCCTTTTAGTTAAACTGCTATCTTACACTAAAATGAACTCTTTAGCTGTGTTGTCACATTTCACAAGCCATTTGAATGGATGATGCCTGTGACAACTTCAGCAATTGTTGGGATGATCGTGTGCCTGGACAATATGGTGCATATGCTCATGGACAGGTTTACATGGCCTGTCACCTAAATATGCTATGTAGTTCTCCAGAACTCCTATTCTAGGGGGTACTTTCTTCCATGAAGTTTTATTTGCATATCTCAAAGATCTGTGGGGCTGCCACCCAAAGCTAATAAGAAGCCTCTGTTCTAAGAATACACATTTCAACTGGAATGTGATGCGTCATGCCCTTCTATTCCCTTCTGCAGTTACTTCAAGGCTTTTCAGAGAGACGGATTTGAGGCTGCTTCCCAAGTCCTCACTGGGTGACCCTATGATTAAAATGCATTCCCTGCTGTAACCTGGTGTCTCAGCATAATGACCAGCTGCATTGAGCAAGCAACCTATTACAGGACCTGATGGAATTGCCCTGACCTCAACACAAAAGATACTTCAAATGCACTTCTCATCTTCATCTTTGAAAACCACTACAATAAAATACTTAAATAATGGCACAAATAAAAACTGCCATACTGACACAAGGAGACAATAACCTCCAAAGTGAATTACAGGCATAAGCCACTGTTCCTGGACTCAGATACCTTTTTCACATATTGATTTTACTTTCTTTGGATATATATTAAGTAGCAAGATTTTAAAAAAAAGTTTTCAGTGCAGACAATCTCTATGGGCAGGTGTTAAGAGTACAAAATAGTAGCCGGGCTCGGTGGCTCAGCCTACAATCCCGCGCCTTTGGGAGGCTGAGGTGAGTGGATTGCCTGAGCCCGCGGGTTCGAGACCCGCCTGGGCAGGCGAGACCTCATCTCTACAATAAATCAAAAAATCAGCCGGGTGTGGTAGCACATGCCTGTAATTCTGTCTACTTGGAAGGCTGAGGTGGAAGGATCGCCGGAGCCCAGCAGGTCGAGGCTGCGGTGGCCGGGAGCGGCCACTGCACTCCAGTCTGGGCGACAGAGTGAGACTCCAACTCAAAAAAAAAAAAGAGTACAAAATAGTAACAAATTCAGAGGGAGAGAAGAGAAGGTAGGGCATGGCTCCTTTCCCTCAAGTGATAGCCCTATAAACAGGCCACTGGGAGGATCTGACTTGACTGTGGCAAATATGGGCCAGCAACCTCCAAAGAACAAGCCCCCAGGCAAGAGAAAAGTTTACATGGCCTGTCACCTAGACACACTATGTGATTATCCAAAATTCCTCTTCTAGATGAAACTATCTTCCAAGGAGTTTTGTTTATATACCTCAACAATTTGTTGGACTCCTACCCACAAAGTTTTCCATTTGAATAAACGCTTGCACAACTTAAGAATAACTAAAAATCATTCATATCATAGTAGGACTACAAGGTGAAACATAACGCTAGATGTCACTCTTCCTGTGCACTACACAAGACTGGAGAACAGTAGCTTTCATTTGTTTTCTAGTCTTGCCAAAAATAAAATGACAATAAATACATTCCATACTTCATTTGCACAATTCTTGAAGAATAAATCATACATCAGCCTTGTAAAACAGGGAAAAACCATATAAATAATACCTTATGCAACTTAATGTAACACATACTGAGTACTGACTATACACCAGAGGCTCTGATAGACACTAAATTATACAAAGGAAACAAAGAGTTTAATTTTCTATTTCATAAAAGCAGTTTTGAATTTCCAGGCATTTAATTTTCAACCTCTACTGTCATGTGTTGTAAAGTGACATTGTCAAACTAATTTTAATAAATCTAACTTGAACACTTACGCAGCCGTGTACACACATTTCAAATAATTATGTGCCAGAGCTTCCCGCTAGCCAAGAATTCAGTTTGGGGTTAAGGTCTCCTTATGTCAATACGGAAGTTTTTATTTGTGCCATCAGTTAAACATTTTATTGTAGTGTTTTTCAAATATTAAAGTGAGAGGTACATTTGAATTCTTTTCTGTGTTGAAGTGGGGACAATTCCATCGGGTTCTGTAACTGTAATAGGTTCGTTGCTCAATGCACCAAGCCATTATGCTGAGATACCATGCTACAGTAGAGAATGCGTTTTAATCATAGGGCCGCCAGACGAGATGGGAGGCAGCCTCAAATCCATCTCTCTGAGGAGTTTGGAGCTAGGGTTTTTAAGGGTTTTGGAGTGGGTTGACGTATGGAGGTCATGGATGGGTTGAAGAGTGCAGGATGAAGCCATGGGACAGGGACATGAAGAAATTGTATTCTCATGCTGATACTGTTCTCTGTAGGGGTCTCCAAACTGGTTTGCATCAGCCCTTTGACAGAAATTTGGGATTGGAAAAACATCCTAAACCATTCTTAAACAAAAGCCTTCTGATTCTAATGTCAGAAATCCTATGAATCTTAAACAAAAGCCTTATAATGCTAATGTCAGAAATTCTATGCAGGGGAACAACAGGGATGCAAATGGTAAGTACCTAATCTAGTGACTCTCAGTTACAAGGGAATTGGTCAAAGTGCAGCCTGATTAATGCTTAGTTATAATTATACTTCTGCTCAGAATTCTTGTTAACCCTATGAGGACAACTTCAGCTCTATGTCTTCCACTCTCATTTGAATTAGGAATCTCTGCTTCCCCTTTTGTGTTGAAATAGTCTTCTTTTTATTTATTTATTTATTTATTTATTTATTTATATTTTAAAGATGTGGGGTACAATTCAGATTTGGGTATAATGATATAGGTAAAGTTTGGGCCTCCCATTGGTCCTCACTTTGGAAATAGACTTCTAAGAAAGTTTTCATTTGAATAAATTCTTACACAACTTAAAAATAATTACAAATCACTGTAGCATTTTCTATTTTTATCATTCTCATAGAATGAATGGAAAATAGGGAAATAGTTAAACCAGTAACTTCATTTAATTAAGTAAAAAATATACATTGTTAGATGGCAAATGTGACAAACATTTAATCTTTTCAGACACTTACTGTGATTAACCAGTATATTTCCTTCATTTGGGAAGAAAAAGAACACAATTAATAAATACCATCAAAATTATTTAAAAGAAGGGAGAGAATTATGCATTCTGAGATATGTTTTCACTTTCTGGGCACATAATCCTTCCAATGAAGCATATTAGCTGCTATTTGCCTTTGGTATCTTCAGCCTCCTTTAAAGCAAAAGTAACTGGGCATGGTGGCTCATGCCTGTCATTTCAGCTTTTTGGGAGGCAGAGGCGAGAGGATTGCCTGAGCCCAGAGGTTTGAGACCAGCCTGGGCAAGTTAGCAAGACCTTGTCTCTACAATAAACCAAAAAATTAGCCAGATGTGGTGGTGTGCGCCTGTGGTTCCAGCTACTTGGAAGGCTAAGGCAGACAGATTACCTGAGCCCTGCAGGTCGAGGTTGCAATGGCTGTGAGCGTGCCACTGTTCTCCAGCCTGGGTGACAGTGAGACTCCAACTCAAAAAAGTAAATAAATAAAAATAATTTTTAAAAAAGTAAAAGTAGGAAATACCTGTATCAGGCAACAGAAAAAACAAATCAAACCCCCCTTGTTGGAAGCTTATCATCTTTTCAGTTGGAAAAAATATTATTTTCCAAAGAATGATGTCCCAGGGAGTATGACTCCCTTTTGGGAGTTCATGCATCTGTGATCTCTTTGTGGAATCATTGACAATCAACTCATCCCCTGGGAGGATTACCTGTAGGAGAGAGATGAGGGTAGGGGCTTTCCTAATTGAAAAGCTTAGAGATCTAGCAAGACTTTTCACAAAATGTACTATTTGAACTTGTTCTGGAAAAACCAACTGATAAGTTAGATTATCTTCTATATACTCCAAAAGCCCTTTGGGGTAGAACTGCAGGACCTGGGTAAACTTCCTATTAAAATGCAGAGATTGCCTGTGGAATTGGGGTGAACCCCAGTCTTCAGACATATAGTTTCAAGGCTCCCAAAGGTAACAAAAATAAAAGGACTGAGGCTAATGGAACTGGGATGAGGTAGAATTGCAGCAAGAAGAAAGAGATGAGTGGAAGAGGAAGTGGGAGGCTAGGAGGGAGGGATGGGTTAAGAGAAAAATCTGAACAACTTGAACCAAACACAAACTAATTATAAACGAACAATTATCTTCTTACTCCATGTGTGACTGGGACACTTGAGAGCTTATCAGGAAATCATAATTTCAGGCCCCACCCGGGGGATGCATGTTTACATTTTGTTTGAGAGACACTGCCAGGACAGAGGTCTGAGCAAGATGCTGTGGAAGCTAAAAACACAAAACAAACAAACAAAAAACTTACTTTCTTAAATAAGACAGTGGCTGACAGCTGTATCCTCAGTTCATAAGATGGAATTCAAGGTAAGGCATTTTTCTGTATATTACCCTGGCTCTTCATAGAGGTAAGTATTTCACTTGGTGAGATGTAGGTAGACTCAGAAGTTCAGATTCAGCAGGCATATTAATTGACATTAATTGATTACAGCCTGTTGGTGAAAATGACAATTATTTGCATATCTTGAACATGTGTATGCTTGCACTTACTGGCATATGTTTGCTCAATTGTAGTCTTTAATAACATATTTGTTGCTCATTTTTATTAGTTAATTTATTGATTTTCATGACTATCTGCATCATTGAGAATTTCACATACACACACACAAAATACCAAGAGATTCTACTAATGTCCAGGATTACTTAGCTGTCCACTGACCCAGTACACAGAGACAAGTGATTTAAATGGTTATATGCATTTGAAAAGAGGAAGGAACAAAATTTTCCTTCTTTCTGTTTGGAGGAATTGATTGATTACATGATTTAACATGAGAAGACCTTCAAAGATGTAGGGATCATGTAAAACCTGGGCTATGACTTGTGAAAGAGCTCACTGGTATTGAGTCCACCGCCAGTCCCACCCTCACCCCCAAATCCAGCCCACTCTGTGTGATCTATAGAGAAAGATAAATACCTTGATGCAAATCGTATCTTCTAACCCTTAGTAGTGTTAACCTCGTGACATAGAATGAGACAAAGATGGCTTCCCACTCCTCCATGTACGATACAGGATATTGTAAGAATGAGTTAAGCAAGGTGTGGGCAAAAAGACAACAGTGATTCTTATTTTGGCAGCTACACCTGAGCTTTGGGCTAGAAGGCATAAAGCACAATTTAATAGAATGGTAATAGTGAATATTTCCTGAGCTCCTTCTATAAGCCAGGCAGTGTTCAAAGCTTTTATGAGGAGCGGCCACCTCCCCTAACGGAATTTATTTATAAAAATTGTGTATTTATTCTTACATGTTTAAACTTCAGTCACCTTCAAAGTACTCTCCGTTTGATGCAATACATCCATCGAGATGCTTTTTCCACTGCTCAAAACAGTTTTTGAACTCATCAATTTTGTTGCCTTTTAGTGCTTCTGCCATTTTTTGTTTCAACTTCCGCACTGTGAAAACATTTCCCTTGGAGAACTTTTTTCATCCAGGGAAACAAAAAAAGTCGCTAGGGGAGAGATCGGGTGAATAGTGAGGGTAAGATATGGAGTTCATGCCGGTTTTGGTCAAAAACTGCTGAACATTCAGCATAGTGTGGACAGGTCGTTGTCATGGTGGAAGTCACCTGTTTGCCGCAACTTGGAATGTTTCTTCTGCAAACTGTGATGCAGTCTTCTCAAAATTTCCAGATAAAAACTTCTGCAGGAACAAATTCTGAGTGTACTACAAGTGGCCTGCTCTCCAAAAGATAACTTTGGGTTTTTTTGAGTAACTCCCCCCTTGTACGACTTATTTAATCCTTACACTGAATCTATGAAATAAATGCTATTATTGTTACAACAGAGATGAGGAAAATGAGGCCCCAAAATGCTTCGAAATCACTGAAATTTGAATCTATACTCTGAGTTAAATTGAAAAGAGTATAAAGTAAAAAGTAAAAGAAAATATTGTTTGAAAGCATTCAAATGAAATTTTATCTCACACAAAAATGTACCCTATGATTCTATCTTGCCAAGCTAAGGTAGGCATAGCAGTACATTGATTGAAATTTGTTGAAACTTCTGAGAAATAACATGAAAAAACATCATACTAGAGATGTTTTGAGCGAAAAAACACCATACAAGATGGCGTTGAGGGTGTCTCTAGCAGGCTGATGTAAATAAGCAAAAATCAACAGATAATTATAAAGCTGAATTGAGGTGACTACTAAGAAAGCCCATCTGGATCAGATATGACAAGTTTCTTGTTTGCCCACAACTTAGAGTAATAAAAACAGCTGCATTGGTGGAACATAAACCATGTACCAGGCACTCCTCCAAGGGTTTTGCGTGTATTATCCTATTTAATCTTTACTCTAATCTTAGGAGAAGATATGATCATTCTCCTTCTACAGATGAGGAATAATTCCTTGTGTAGAAATTAAGTAATTTAAGCAAGATATGATGGCTAATCTTGATGGCAGTGTTGGGCATTCTACCTGGCAGACTAATCTCTGAACATCTGCTGTCCATAAGAAAAAAGTCAAGTGCCAGGTTTTAGCACCATGGTAAAGGGGAGTTTGGCTAACAAGCATGTGCTCAAAGATCACAGAATGCTACACAGCATATTCGGAAGAAAAAAAAAACAAAACTTTTCACTGGATACTCAGATGAGACAGAACATTGCCTCTGAAATTACTCTGCAATGTTCTTAGAGGTGTAGCCCCTTGCATCTACCAACTTGTACTGGGGCTTTGGGCCCATGTGTTGAAATGTCTATCCTTAGCTCCCCCCACCAAATTCTCATCATTGCTTCCCCCTTGAACTATTGTCTTGGCATCTGCTGAGCCATTCATGGGTGGCTGGGTTTCTTTTTTTTTTTTTTTTTTCCACAAAAGGCTTTGCTGCTGGGAGAAAACTCTTTCTGTTGCCTACCATTTCCCTGTCTGGAGATACACCACCCCGTGAATTACACAACTGACGGAATCCCAGGGCACAGACTATCCATATGCAACATCATGCCATGTGACATGAAGGATGTTACATTAATTCCATTAAGCTTAAGGAATTCAACAGCTACTTTTGACTCCTCTTGCAGCATAGGACCCCATTTTGCCAACATTTTGGAGCACATCTTTTTACTGTACTCTCCTATTTAGACTTCGGTTTAGCACTTCGTTCAAAGTTCTTAGGTCCTTTATGAAATGGTGGCACCTTCCTCTCTGAGCCACCTATGCATATGTTTGCTCCCAGATCAAGTTTTTTTGCTCAGATGTCAGATCTTTGGTGATCAGAGCTGTGCGGACTGACACATGATGGAATTGAGGTAAGGTGAAGAGAATCAGCAGAAACAAAGGTGCTGGCCCAAGGGGGCTAGACAAGGGAAATAGTGACTGTAGGAAGCAGATTCTGGGAGAAGCTTGCCATCTAGCTTCAGGTCTGGTCTCTGTATCCCTGTCAGTGGCTCTGTTAGAAAAGTCCATGGAACTGAGAAACTTTGAGTGAAGTATGGGGCAGTTATGCAGAGAAGTGCTGGTTTCATGTAACAGTAGGGACATCAGAAGCAAGGGCTGGGTTCCAGCTGGGTTCTATTTCTCCCAGAGAGCTAGGGAAGCAGGCACCTGGACAAAGGATCAGCTTAGCAGAGTATCACTAAAGAACATGCTTAGAGAAAAGGGCTACTTGTGATCAGTGGCCAAGAGAGGACTGGATCAATTAACTTAATATTTCTCAGTTCCATGAACTTTTCTAACAGAGCCATGGACAGGGACACAGAGACCAGACCTGAAGCTAGAAGGCAAACATCTCCCAGAACCTGCTCCCTACAGTCAGTATTTCTCTTGTCCAGCCACCTTGGGCCAGCAACTCTGTTTCAGCTGATTTGCTTCACCTTAACTAAATTCTATCATGTGTCAGTCAGCACGGCTCTGTATGATATGAGAAACAGATCCATGACTCACTTTCAGAGAATAGGAGTATATCTTTTTTGACCCAAAGCCTGGGGGAGAGGGGGTGTACACAGTTGGAGTAAGACAGCACGAGGCTCAGGACCCACACTTTTTAACCCAAAGGAGACCTTGGAGCAACCTGCCTCTCCTCCATACATGCAGCCTCAGCTTCCCACATTCTCGCTTTGAAGTAAAGCCGGACAGGCTGGAGCCAGTTCTGCATATCTGTAGATCTCCCTCCTGGTTGCCTTGTCCTCATTTTAATGCTTTCCTAGGGAATAGATCCCCTGCCCTCTAGATTTATGAATTTATTTTAAATATATTTTTTTCAGAACACATACTACCTTTAAAAATGCCTGAGATTTTTCTCCAGGATGTGCTTCATTTCTGTTTTTTGTTTGTTTGTTTGCTTGTTTCTTCAGAGTTGGCCCCTCCTCCACAGGTCACTCTGAGTCTCTCCTCCTGGAGGTCACCACATCACTCTAATTCTCCTCTGTGACAATCCCTCTTTACATCTTTATGTAATGGATGTGATTTAATGCTGGGATGGCATTTCAACCAGGATGTCCCCAACAGAGCATATCACCTATATTCCCAAAACTGCTGTGTTCCTTATTTCCATTTATTGCTTAAAACATCTCTCTTTTCTCCTTTCTTTATTGAATATCAAATAGTACTGTCTGCCTGAATTAAACTTCTTCCATTGTTTGATTGTCTATTTTTCCTCCCTATTACTTAGCTCTAATTTGCTCTTATTTAAACGGTTGCAAAGCCTTCCCATGAAGTTTTTGTATTTCAACAGTTTCCTACTCTCCTAACTCCTGAATCTGTCATAGAACTGCCTGATTCATATTACTGGAATAAATTACTGGCCATACAATTTTCCTGCTTAAATATTCATGTCATTATTCTCTAATATTTCTTAAATGATTACCAATTCCTGAATACTCATTATCTCCCTGGAAATCTAAAATGCAAGCAGAGGTAATCCTGGGAATATTTTCTGTGATCACTTCTGGAACCCATCCTGTTAGTTTCTTTATAAGTGAGCCCTTCCCCCCACCCCAGCATCTATACCTACCACCACTGCTCAGTAACTTTAACACAGCAAGGAAAAGATTACGCTTTTAGGTCAAGCACTAGTTTCCCATCCTTAGCTACCTCTGTGTGGTTAGGATAATTTGACTCCTGGAATCAAAACACTGCCCTTTACTCAGTACTCAAGCATTCCTGGAAGTTCCTCTTTTTGACCATGGTTTTCCCAAGACACATTTGAACTGGAACAGTAATACTGGGTCAATGTGGGAAATTAACCTCAGCCCATTTGTTTAGCAAGCTTCCAAAGCGTCTTACCAGGATTGCTATTTTAATAAGAAATCTAGAAATGTTCTGGTCACCCATGTCCCTCCCCATCCCCTCAGGAAATGCTGTCATTGTGGTACTAGTCAGTCCAGATAGTGTGTTCCTATACTGTCAGGCTGTGCATCATGGAAGGAACCAAACATTTTTTTCTGCAGCCACACTCTCATTAGGGCCTTGTGTGTACATTCAAGCTGCTAGTATCATATTTAACTACTGTTGTATTAATAGTATAAAACTGATGAGGTACTGCAGGAAGAGATAGATTTCTAAAGTTGGAGGAGGTTGCAGAAAGTGCGAAAGGGAAGATGAGGAGAGAACCCAACCTGTGATCTTTACAGTTTTACATATGTAATTAAGACTCCCTTAAATCTGGGCAACTTGACAGCTTAGGTTGATCTCTTTACCTTGCCAACTAAAATGTTCTGCAATTCCCTGTAAGTTGTTGATGGGTTGTTAAAACAGGGCAACATGCCCTCATCTAACCCGCCTCAGCTTGAGTCTTTGCTTACGGCCCTGGGTCCTTGGCTTTGCCAGGGGAAGGTGTGGCTTTGAGACAGTGCACCAAGTTCACTGTCTTGAAATCACGGAAGACAAGGCATCAAAGAGGCCATGCTCCCGTGCATGGGCACAATAAGCAGGGCTTGGCACAGGTAGGTAGGAGCTGTGTCACCCATAAACGTGATGAAGGGTATGAGGCTGCAGGAAGATTATGTTAGAGAGGACAAAAGAAAAGTAAGTCAGAGGCTCTTGGAGTTGAGATTTCTATATTTGGGCACATTTATGTATGTTTATACAGCAAAAGTCACTTAGGCCAGGAGCCATCCAACTCCAGCAGGCTTGGCTGTAGTCTGATTCTTTAGTTTGAGCGGAACGTGTTTTGGGATTGATAAACTTTTGGTGAAACGTTAGTGGACTTGCTGCAATATGTTTGAGGTCAACGTGATAACCTTTTGAACATAAGCATTACAGCAAACAAGAGAAAAGGGAAACATTAAAATCATTTTATTTTTAGAAAAAAACTAAACTAAACAAGAACCAAATTTAAATCCCCTTTCTGTCCTAATCAAGGACATGTAAAAAAGTCTGCTCTAAAAATTTATCCCAAACCTATGTACAGTCATAGGAATTAAGTTCGTAAGAATAAGACTACCAAATACACATATAATCTAAATATTATCCACTACCAAATGAAATTACATTAGCATTAATACTTAACAGGAGCACATACATATATATTGGGCTTTTGCAGAACTCAGTGCAAAGTGAAGATGAGGGGCTGTTTGTTCAGAAAGCAAGAGAAAGTTCATATTAAAGGAAATGAAATATAAAACATTTTATTTCTTCTGTAGTCTTTCTTTTGATCTTTCATGGTATTTATAAATATCCAAGTAAAGAAAATTAATAATTTTATATTAGCCTAAATTTTGCATTCATCTTTATATTGTACGACAGTTTTATTTATTTATTTTTTATATTTTATTTCAAAGATGTGGGGTACAATTCAGGATTATGTATACAAGTGGACATCATACAGGTAAAATTTGGGCCTCCCTTTGGTTCCCACTTTGCCTGGTTTGAAATCAGGTACCCTTAATGATGCTGTGTTCCCTCTCCCCCAACCGCTGCAGTATCTCGCTACTGCCAATCCCTTCCTTATAGTATTATGGCAAATGTTCAGGGTCTGCTTATGAATGAGAACATGTGGTACTCTGTTCTTTGTTTCTGTGATAGATCACTGAGTATAAGACTCTAAATCCATCTGAGTTGTTGTGAAGTCCATATGTTTGTCCTTCATTATGGCTGTGAAATAGTCCGTTGTGTTTATGTACTACATTTTTTTAATCCAGTCCAGTTTTGATGGGCAGCAGGTTGGTTCATATTTTTGCTATTTATATTGTACAACAATAGTTTTATATGCAAATAAAATAGCACTTAACTTGTATGTAGAATCAGTGAAATGGCACAGTTCATTTTTCATATATCCATATGCATTTCTTTCTTCCCAGAATAGTAGAAACACTGGACAAAGCTAACTCAACTGTCTTTACTCTACTTTTTGACAAGCATACATTCTGCCACCTCCCTACCTTCTGCTTCTTGATGAGCAAGGAGGTATGGAAAGGTAAACTGTATCAGTTGTAGTTTGCCCTGCCTGTCCCTTTCCTTTCCTGCCATCATTTTCAGTGTAGGTGTTTGGCTGAAATGGGAAATAAATACAAGAAAGAAAAGATGGATGCTGTATATTGCGCTGGGATTTGACAATCTCTCATATCTCAGTAGTCCAGTTAAAACTAAAAATCCAAACAAATTAAGAATGAGCTAAACTTAAAGAAATGCAGTGATGGGACACTTTTCACAGCTAGTGTGGTGTATTAAGAAAGTCATATTTTTTTAATCCAGTCCTCTTTTGATGGGCAGCATGGTTGTTTCCAGGTTCTTGCAATTGTGAACAATGCTGCGATAAACATACATGTGCAGGTATCTTTTTTATAGAGTGACTTGAGTTCTTCAGGATATATTCCCAGTAGGGGGATTGCGGGGTCATATGGGAGGTTGGTATTTAGAGCTTTTAGGTACATATACACGATGGAATACTACGCAGTCATAAAAAAGAACAAAATCATGAATTTCACAGCAACCTGGATGGAACTAGAGTCTATAATACTAAGTGGCCTCTCACAGAAACAAAGATCCGAGTATCACATGTTCTCACTCATATAATGGACCCAAACATCCAATGCAATACTATAAGAAAATGACTGACAGTACCGGGAAACCACTGGGCAGGGAGAGAGATGAGATTAACAGTGGCAAACATCTGTCTGGGAACGGGGAAACACTTCATATCAACAGGGTGCCTGAATGGAACGTAATTGTATACCTAACCCTTAACTGTACCCCACAACATCATAATAAAAAATAAATAAATAAATAAAAAGTCATAGAGAGAACTACAGAATTTCAGAAAGGAGAGAGAAAATGGAGAGCTGAAAAGGTCAATAACATCATCTTCATCAAATTTTCAGCTGGGGGAAGTAATAATATTCCTTAGGTGAGGAAATTTGAACCTTGGTTAGAATTTGAAAAAGTAAAGATGGAAAGAAACTCTAAGAGTAGGGCCAAGTTGATAATAAATTAAAATGGAAAGATAGTCTTGGACCAGAATTCAACATGCTAGCTAAGACATTTCAGCATAATAAGGAAATAGTAAGGGCTATCATTTGGTGGTTCCCTACTTTTTGCTAAGAACTGGGACCATGTCTTTTTATGAATTAATTAACTTCTTTAATCTGCATGACAAGACATGAGTTAGGTACTGTTAATTTGCCTCTTTTTTACAGAAGAAGAAATTATGTTAAATAACTTGCCCCTGGTCTCACAGCTGGTAAACAGAGGAGTGAGAGCATTTGGGGATAAATAATTAGAGTAGTTAGAGCAGAGAAATGACAAGATAAGAGGTGGTTAAATCTGCCAATACTGTGTAGGACCTATTGGGGTGGGGCTTTCTGGAGGCAGTGGTTCAATTAATACAATATTGAAGTCATATAGATGTGATATTTTAGAAGTATGGGCTAAGAAGACGCAATGGAGATATAAAAGGAAGAGAAGAGTCAGGTGCAGTAGTTCATGCTGGTCATTTCAGCACTTAGGGAGCCGATGGTAAGAGGATTGCCTGAGTCCAGGAGTTCTAAACCAACCTGGACAACTTGGTGAGACCTGTCTCCACAATAAATCAAAAAAATTATCAGGGCATAGTGGTGCACACCTATGGTTCCAGCTACGTAGAAGGCTGAGGCAGAAGGGTCACTTGAGTCCATCAGGTTGAGGCTGCGGTGACTGTGAGTGTGGCACTACACTCCAGCTTGGGCAACAGAGTGAGACTACTCAAAAAAAAAAAGGTGGGAGGAGGGAGAAAGATGCAAGAAGATATGCAAAAGAAAAACCAGCAGGTTTGGGCGACAGAGTGACACTACTCAAAAAAAAAAAAAAAGAGAAGAGAAAGATGCAAGAAAATATGCAAAAGAAAAATCAGCAGGTTTAGGGACTGGTTGAATCATGGGCTAAGAGATAGCAAAAAAAAAAAAGAAAAGAAAAAAATCAAAGATTGTTAGTTTATACTAGAGGTTGCAAAGTCACCATCCATGGGTCTACAGAACTGTTCTGTTTGTGGAGTTGGTTATAGGATTCCTTGTCAACAATTAAAAATTTAAAAAATATATTGAACTATGAAACTTTGGTTAATTTTTTTAATATAAACAAATTTGGTAGTATGGGTCCTCATTTACCTATGGTTTACTTATGGCGATTGTCAACTTGAGTTCCCTTTATAGTTCTTGTTTTCTCCACAAGTTCCACTGGATATACTTCTTTTCTTTTGACCATCTGTCTGGTCTCTAGTAGGGGCATTTGAGCTGTTCATACTTGTTTATACTACAAATATCTTGTTGAAAGGATTTAATTAGATGATGTATGAGAAAGTGTCTTATAATTATAAAGTAGTGCATAAATATACTATGGCATTATTAAGTCATATTCTCTCTCTATATATATATGTGCATATGTGTGTGTGTGTGTGTGTGTGTGTGTGTGTGTGTGTGTTTCCAACCCCCTTGCACTTATGAACAAAAGGACCAACCAATAATTTAGTGGAGTAAGGCATTTCATCCTGTAGCCTCACACATCCTGTAAATATTATATTTGTTCATGCATTTATTCATTTAACGAGTATTCATTGAGGACTGTACAAGATACTGGAACAACAACATTTCAATCAACAATTTTGAAATTGACTACTTCAGATCTCCTAGGTATGGGAATGGCAATGGTGACTAAGGTAGATGAAGCCCCTACTATCAAGAAACCTGAAGACTACTGTATTAAGAATTAAACAGAGGTTAAAAAAAAAAGGAAGGTAATCATTTCTTCTCACATAATGAGATGATGCCAGAATGTCAAAAAAGGGAGAATAAGAGATAAAAGTAAGATAATGCCATAAAAATACTATGAAGAAAATAAAATGGTTATAAGAAAGAGTAATGAGACTGAGCGTGACTAGGGAATGACACATCTAGAGAAGAGTGGTCAGGCTCACCTGAAGAGTTGACAGCGGAGCTGCAATGTGAATAATGCGAAGTCAGCCATGATGGTGTGCACTTTTGTACAAAAGGCCCAAAGGATAAATCAAGCGTGGTATGTTTGAGAAACAGATAGACCAGTTTGACTGGTACTTGGTGAGGGAGAGAGAAAGCTGTATGAGCCAAGCTTGGGAAGTTGGGCAAGAGTCCATCATGCAAAGCGGAAAGACCCCGTCTCTCTGCCCAAGTAACCGATCGTCTAGTGCAGGAGGCAGATACATACACCAATGTTTACACTACAGTACAGCATGATAAATGCTGTGATAGCACCCTACACCATTGAAAAGTGAGCACAGAGGATCAGCCGTGTCTCCTGGAACTTGTCAAGAGTTGGTGATTTTCCCCCAGTACCCCTTTCTATGCCTTCAGCAACAACAATAGCCCCTAGTGACCTCCTTCAGCATGACTCCAAGGCAACCACCACTCCCCACTTAATCTGAATACCCTCTGAACAGACAAGCACGGAGCTGGGCTCATTGCCTATAAATCACTTTGAGCCCTTGGGAAGAAAGGCACTTGGTAAACAAGGACTGGGATTATCTCACTGCTTTATAAGATCAAAGCACTTTACAAACATTAATTGACCATATCATGCTGCAGATTGTCAGTGTAGTAATGAGTTTGTGTTTAAGCTCTTTATGTCTTTCTAAAATGTCTGTCTACTCTTTGAAGGCATGACTTCTACATTGACTTTAATTGACAGAAATACCTATTTTGTCCCTTCTCTACTCCTAGAAAACATTATCTCTATTTAGGGTGGGTGGAAGCATTGGTTAAGGATGGTGCCCAACAGAGCATTAGTTTCCTTCCCCCACTGTCAATTTGAGAACTTTTGAGTTAGTAATTTCTGTTAATAAAACTAAGACAACAAGATCCAGCCCTTTGTAGACCAGTACTCTTTGTGCTCTCTGAACTCAGGGACACTCTTACTCTTGGCCAACTATCTCAGACCTATATTTATCACAAAGGAGATAAATAGATACATGTTTCACGGGAAAGTGAGTGTAAATAGACACATGCTTCAGAACCACATATTCGCTAGTTGAAAATACAGGTCCCTGGCACCTTCTCTAGGACTATTGAATCAGAATCTACATTTTAATAAGCTTGTTAGTTGTTCCTTATGCACATGCAATTAAGAAGCACTGCAGTAAAAATCTACTCAAAGCCCAGGTCGATTCAGTTCCATTCAGTAAATATTCACTAAGCTCCTGCTAAGTACAAGGCACTAAGCCACTTGCTGCTGAGGAAACAGAAAAGTAAGACCTGGTTCCAGCTCAAGAAACATATTTCTGTGGGAAGGAAAAAGAGAGTAAGAAGACAGGTAGATGCTTTAAATACAAGATTGAGCAGGATAAAGATGCAGAGTATAAGGATGGTTCAGAGTAGGCAGGGATCATACCTTGTTGTGTTCCAAGAAAATGAAGTGTGCCGCCTTTCCAGTGGGACTTGGAAAATTTTTTTACCTGTGACAGCCTCAGGATCAGAGAAGTACAAGCTGTGGAGTGAGAAAGTCCTGCCTCCTGGCTGTGGCACTGCCACTTCACTAAATGAACCCAGACAAGTCATCTAACTTCTCTTTGTGATTGTATTTGTCTATAAATGAAGGTGGCTGGCACCTTCAAAACTTGATGACTCTGGCTTTATCTGCCTCCGTGATGTAGGTATCATGGTTTTTCATACTGACTGGAGAGAGACTGTGAGGTGTGGAACATTGCTGCCGTGAGAGCTGCGTTCCAGGGGAAAGGTGTGTTGGAGCTAGAACCCCTTCAGGGTTCCCAGACAGGTTTGGTGAGAAGTGCTGCTGGTACAATGGCTGTTACTGCTGGTTTTAAAGTTGTTTACTTATTGTTAAAAACTCACTGTAAGGAAAAAATACAGAGTTTCTTTCTGTTGTTGCCTCAAGATTTACTCTAGAAATAAACAGATTTCCTCACAAGAGAGGCCAGTTAAGCCTCTATAACTAACTTTGAACAAAGAAGAATAAAAAGCTTGGGAGAAAATATTCCGAGTGAGACTTCTGTCTTGGTTGTAAGTGGAACTCAAGGGGGACAGGTCTCAGGTATAAAGAGATGAATTTCCTGGAGATTTACCTTGGCCACATTTTCTCCCTCAAGTTCATTTACCATACAGATCATGGTGATATTTTTTTTTTCCTTCTGTCATGTTAGGGGTGGAGGGAATTGTCATGTAAGAACTAGGCTAAGAGTTCTTCTGGTGCTATTTCTGAGCCTTCGGGAGAATGATCTCTGTCTTCCTGGACAAGCAATACCTGTGCTTATTCTCTTCCTATAAGTCACCTTTTCTTTATTAGAGGAGAGAGTAAGGATCTAAACCTTCTGAATTCCTCCAGTCAGACAGTAATATCTTAAAGCCTTTGGACAGCTTTCAAAGTTTTTGTGTTAATAATTTAGAATGAGCCGGGCTCAGTGGCTCAGTTTGTAATCCCGCGCCTTTGGGAGGCTGAGGTGAGTGGATTGCCTGAGCCCGCGGGCTCGAGACCTGCCTGGGCAACTTGGCGAGACCTCATCTCTACAATAAATCAAAAATTAGCTGGGCATGGTAGTTCCAGCTACTTGGAAGGCTGAGGCGGAAGGATCGCCGGAGCCCAGCAGGTCGAGGCTGAGGTGGCTGGGAGCGGCCACTGCACTCCAGTCTGGGCGACAGAGTGAGACTCCAACTCAATAATAATAATAATAATAATAATAATAATAATAATAATAATTTAGAATGACTTGAGGGCAATTGTGTGCAGATAAATGTTTAACAACTGACTGGAGGAGCCTTGATTTACAGTATTTACCGATTTTTCTAGTGTAGATACTCTCATCATAGCTGACTTCAAGCTACCAACATGAGGTCACGAAGCTCAGAGGTGGGAAGAAATAAGCACAACCAGTTTTAGCAAGCCAATCCAAGCTGGCGCCAGCATACCGCTGCTTCAGGGCATTCCCAAAGTCCTTCCCTGTGCCAAACTAAGGAAGTCATTTAGCTGAAAATTTCAGTTTTTGAAAGAGATCTAACCAGAATTACCTCGGGGTTCCCACTAGGCCTGCTAGTACTGAGATTTTTTCTTTTTTTTTTTTTGAGTTGGAGTCTCACTCTGTCACCCAGACTGGAGTGCAGTGGCATGCTCCCAGTCACCACAGCCTCGACCTGCTGGGCTCCAGCGATCCTTCCACCTCAGCCTTCCGAGTAGTCGGAGCTACAGGCACGCCCTACCACGCCCAGCTACTTTTTTTTTTTTTTGATTTATTTTAGAGACGGGGTCTCACCAAGTTGCCCGGTGGTTCTCGAACCAGCGGGCTCATGCAATCCACTCACCTCAGCCTTCCAAAGTGCTGGGATTACAGGCTGAGCCACCGACCCCGGCCAGTACTGGGATTTTAACTACCCAGTTAGTCATTCTGAAGCAAGCCCTGCCTGACAGAGGTCAGAAGTCACAGATGCAGCCTAAACACCAGTCATGTGAGCCCTTCTTCAGAAACCTTTCTTCGTGGCTCTTATCACTGCTATTGTGAGTAATCACTGTTCTCCCACTTTAAAATGACTCAGAAGAGCTGAGTTGGATGTGGGAGTGAGGAGAAGACAGACTGCATCTTTATTCAGCACTGTGAGGTTGAGAGTCTTGGGGAAGATTTTGGGTGGGTTCCTTGGGAGGAACTTTCTTGAGATTCAGAAATCTCACTTTGTGCCACTTCAAATGTGGCATCAGAAGTTCAGTATTTGGAAAATGCTGTGTAGATCCTCTCTGGATGTTTTCATCCTTTTTATTTATTTAATTTCAAAAAGTAAGTTCTCATGGAATAAAAATAAAACAATATAGAGTTACTAAGTAAAAGCAATATTCCCTTCCTTCTTACCTCCAATTACACACCTCAGCATTAACCACTTTTAACAATTTGGCATGTATCATTCAAGGTTTATTCTTATTGGTATTCAAATGAAAATATAGGGCTTTTAGTACTGATTATAATGTGTTTGTTGTAATAGTGTACAAAAATGAGATCATATATATATAGTTTGAGCCTTGCTTTTTCAATGAACAAGACACAAAGTGGGTGTCTTTTCAATGAGCTCACTCAGATCTATCTAGCTCATTTACTGACTGCTTAAAATTCCAAGTAATAGCTTAGAAGTGGTGCTATTCAGATGGTTTCATTTTCTCTACCTATTACAAATATGTTGAAAGAAAGACCTTCATAGAGACGAGGAAAGTGGTTAAGTTTAGTGATTCCTTGAGAGACAGATTATTTCAGTTTAAATGTTAACCAGACACTGACTGTCTGTGTGACTTCAAGCAATTTATGTTTCCTCTTCTTACCTCAATTTCATAATCTTCAAATTGAGGTTATGATAAAACAATGTCTAATGTCGTCAAAAGGATTAAGAAAATTAGCACACATGTTTAAAACAATATCTGGCATACAAAAAGTGCTCAGTACGCATTAGTTATTATAATATTTATCTTTACACATTCAAGATAGCTTACCTATTCACTGGATACCTAGAAGTGAATCAAAATGTGCATAACTGACTCTGGCACACTTGAGACTGGCTCTAGCATCCCACTGCTCCCAGACATCTGAGAGTCATAGCTAAGGTACTCACATTTTACATTTTGAGACATAATGCCAAATTTGTCCCCACTCCCCAGGGTTGTACCACTTTGAATTCCAACAACGATGTAAGTATGCCCCTTGCCAACACTGGAGATGATCAATTTTTTAAAATGTTACCACTTTGTCATAATACGTGTTATGAGGCTTGATTCATCCAACGTACAAAATATTCAGGAACTCTAGGTACTGAAAAGAGTCATGAAGAAAGGGTCAGGGGGATGTAGAGATAAAAATCTTTTATGTCTTTTTCATTTGGAACAGAAATCTTCACCATGGAGAGAGCACATTACTGCTACTGCATATGCAGATTTCTTCAGGTGATGTCACCCTATATCCCCCCCGTCTTACCTGTCTGGAGTGTATGTGTCTTATCTAGAGGTGGATGTAATTTACAAGTGGTTTGGGTTGATTTTACCAGCTTGTCAGTGTCAGCGACACACAGGTGGTGGTCATAGCACTAAGAGCTGCCTCAGACCAGAGTAGGGTGGCAACGCCTCCTTCTCCAAGGATCTCATCGTCTTCTCCCAGGCACTCTTTGCCAAAGCAGGTTGACCAGGTTGTGATTGTCACTCATTACTCCTCCTACATGCGTAAATTCTCACTATTATTTTGTAAAGAGGTAGTTGAAGTGTAGGGAGAGAGAAGAAACTGTATTTCCCAGCATCCTCCTCAGACAGTATACACTATGTTCTATAGACCTAATCCCATGAGGCAGTGATGCATTCAAATGGTTTCTGGAAGTCTAGTATCGACCAAGAAGGGAGCCCATGCTCTGCTGAGATCAAGGTATTATTTACGAAGTAGATGTGATTCTTTGCCAAGCAGTGTTTCTTTCACAGAGGAATATGGCAATCTCATTCTGGGTAATAGAGAGACTTAATTAATAAACCAGAAGACTATGGTTCAGAACAACATACCTACAAATTATTCACTGCAACATTCATAAAATTAAAAAAAAAAAGGAAAGTAAAATTGTAGCCATCTGGTCAAATAAAGTGACCTATTTTGCTGGATACATCACCAATTTACCTAATGATATATGTTGTTAGAGATTAGATTGAAGCCATGTAAGCATGCAAATATGTATATGCAAAAAATCATAATCTTAACTGTAAGCAAGCATGTCCAATATAAGTGATGATCTTATAATAATTATCCCAAATGAATGTAGACTACCAGCAGGATACAGCAATGGACAAAAATAAATACATTCTCTTTGTGGCTTAGATTGTCTGTTAAATCCTAGATGAAATAGTTGGATAAAAAATATGCACAGTACTTTTACAGCAATAACATCTGGACAAGACTGACATGAGAGCATATAATCAGTTTAACTCCATTTTATACCTTCCAGAAGTCAAAAAGGAGACAATTGTTCCTCTTGTTCCTATATTTTTCCCCAGTTAGTAATTGGAGTTGATGCTAAAATTCATTGACTAATTTATGGCTACACAAAGACTACATCTCTTTTCTTACATTACATGGTCACTGGAAAGTTAAGATTGAGAAAAGCAAATATATTATTTAAAATTAAAATAATGTCCCCTTTGTGATTTGGGAAAAAATACTTTCATGGTGAGGGCAGAAAAGGATACTTTATTGATATTCTTAATTGGCTCAAAGCCAGATTTTGTTTAAAAACACACAGAGATTCCTATATTTAGAAAAAGTATGAGGAACATCTTATAGCACAAGGCATCCAATTATCGCCTCTTTTCCAAACAAAAGTCTTTTGAAGTCAATTGTGGCCCAACACAAGAGACAAAGAGTGAGGGATAAGAATCTAGATTAAGATAAATACCAGGTTCCACCTCAGCCTCTCGAGTCAGGCAACCAGAAAACGCTAAAACTTTTCCAAGATCCACTGAAGCTTGGTGACAAAAATACAACATGGATGCCCCAAAAGAAAGAAAGCCCAAGCAGAGATTTCCCCAATGAAATATAGTGTTTTACAATGACAAATGCATCCCCATTTTTATTTGTATAGTTTATCATTCTCTGGTTTGGAGTCACTAATCCCCTGGAGAGTAGAGATTAAATTTCTTTCTAGTTTGTACTTGAAAGATTCTAAGTCAGCAGTAGTGAAAGAAACCTGTACTTCTCCCAAGCACTTGGAAAGTTTCAACCTCTTGTATACAGACTTTCACAGAAATATAAACTCTCTGACTCTCAAAAGCAACCGAAAGAAATATTCCAATGAATCCAATTAATTTCTTTATCTTGCAAGGGTATCTGAAAAGCAAATCAAATCAAAACAATATATTCTTATTCCTCCACCCAAGTCTGCCTACAATATAACCTGTTGCACCAGGAACTCCTCTGCTTAGGTGTAACTATATCTTATAGGCTAACACTGAGTTTTCGATCCATGAAGAACTAAAGCTTGGAGAATGGAAATACCTATATGCACAGATGCAATCCTTATTCATGTATTCAATTACAAAGGAGGATTCAATGAACTCCTAGGGGTTTCTGGCACAGTCTTGAAGGCTAGGGATGGAAAAGTGCATAAGACGTATTTCCTGTTATAGAGGGTCTAACAAGGAGATAGAGATTCACATAATTATAAGGCAATGTGCTAAGATGTCTGTGTGAAGTGCTGATTAATACCAACGTTTTTGAGCTATGAAGTTAAAAATAAAGGCCAGTGCCCTCTTGAAGGTTTTGCCTTCCTTTTCTGAAGACAGAGCCCCTAATTTTCATGATTTTGAATAACCTTGAATGTTCTCTGTATTTATGCACTCTGATAAACCTTTTTGTGCATATGCTTATTTGAAAATCAAATCATTTTAATAATAGACTTTGATTGTTACAGATGCACATTCACTATTTTAAGATCCAAAGACACAGTGCTGCGACACAGCAGAGTTCCCAGGTGAGTCTTTGGCATCTAACACAATCAAGAGGCTGATTTCACAGAATTTATCATTTGGACTGCGTTAGCCACAAATATAAAACAAAATTCTAGCCAGGCTCGGTGGCTCAACCTGTAATCCCGCGCCTTGGGAGGCTGAGGTGAGTGGATTGACTAAGCCCACGTGTTCGAGACCCGCCCGGGCAACTTGGCGAGACCTCATCTCTACAATAAATCAAAAAATCAGCTGGGCATGGTAGGGCATGCCTGTAATTCCGGCTACTAGGAAGGCTGAGGTGGAAGGAACGCCGGAGCCCAGCAGGTTGAGGCTGCGGTGGCCGGGAGCGGCCATACTGCATTCTAGTCTGGGCGACAGAGTGAGACTCCAACTCAAATAAAACCCAAAAAACAAAATGCTATTTCAAGTTAGATAACAGAAATAACTTCTATTATTCAATAGTATAGTAGAGGAATTATAGTTAATAATTTGTTATATATTTCAAAATAGCAAGAGAAAAAGAATTATAATGTTTCTAACACGATTAGAAGATAAATGTTTGAGGTGATGAATAATCCACCCTGATTTTATCATTACACATAAATCAAAATATCACATATACCCCCAAAATATATAAAACCATTAATATCAATAAAAAACACACAAAAAAGAAGAAAAATGTTTTAGTAGCTACTTTGGAAAAACACAATATATAGAAATTCAAATTTACACAAAATATGTTTTTTTGAATATTCACTTTACAAAAGAACTCAAAATCAAGTATATTTAATATTAAGTTTTTCTCTGCTACTTACTGTTTACTATAATAATTAAGCTTATATAATTAAGATCTCTCAACTTATATGGGGAAAAAAGATATTTCCAATGCAAGGCCTAGAGAGTAATGTTTGATTCCTATAAAAGAGATAATTTCAGGTACTTGTTTTCACCTAGAAGGCCCGATTTCCATTTAAGCCTGTGAGAACTACAATAACTGAAAATATGACTGCCTTCCCCTCTTCTGCTTTCTGCTCCAGACCTGTGGCTCTCAAATGGTACTCTCATTCAAAGATCGCAAACTGTTAGGATTATTTTGCTGGGGCCTCCAAAAATGTTAGGGTCACAACTCCCAGTGGGGCCTCCAGAACGTTAGGTCAGGCCTCCTGGGGGCGTGGGTGTCTGGTGTGTAATTTTATGCCACATGAAAGATGCAAAGAATTGCACAGATATTAGGTTAGAGAATATAGTTTATTTAGAAAATAAATTAGAAAGAGATAAAGAGGTGATTCACCTCCTCAAGGTAGGGGAGGGGGCCAAATCATAAGAAAACATGACCTGGCCATAGCTCCAAGAACACATGGCCACACCATAGCTTAGCAAGGTAATGGCAAAATGACTGCTTGTGATTGAGTTCTTTAAACCATTTCCCTTGGATGGAGGAAGGTCATTAAGGTGATTGGGTGGTGGTCTACTCCACATCATTATGAAGGGGCAGGTAAGTGCAGGTTCTGACATCAGATGATGGACAACAGGCAGATGGGTGGGTTAGTCACATGATTACTGCCTTGGTGGTAGGTTAGATGGGAGGAGATAAGGGGTGGGGACTTTCCTGCAAGAAACTTGTTAGACATTTGCAATCCACAAACTCCTTGACCAAAAGGTGGTTCATTATCATTTCAATGGCTCTGTCCTTGTCTTGCATCTGATGGAGATTTGCCAAGGGGGTGGGATAGGCTGCCACTTGGTGTGTAGTAAAATGTCTGACGGCTTCCTAAAACCTGCCTATTGGAAATTTATCTATGTCTAATCTGTGCTAGATTCAAAGTGTGTCAGAGGTAAAGTCTAAACAAAATTCGCCATGCTGAGGCAAAAAGACTAAACTAAGAGTAAACTAAGTTTATTCTAGGTTTCTATAGGTACTTCCTTTCACAAACAATCAGGTTAAATATTTCATGGGAGTTGTTTGGCAGCTGTTAACCTGGATAAATGTTAAAATAGGTGTATGTTATGCTTAGAACATTTAAAAAACAAGAAACTAACATATAAAATAAAAGATTTTCCAATGTTGCCACTTCAAGTTTTTGATGAAAAGCCAAACTCTGTAAAATATTTAAAGAGATTTATTCTGAGACAAATATGAGTGACCATGACCTGAGTTAGAATTTCAGGAGACCATGAGAAACATGTGCCCAAGGTGGTTACAGCTTGGTTATATACATTTTTAGAGAGATAGAAGTTTACAGATAAGGGCATAAATCAATACATGTAAGGTTTACATTGGTTTGACCTGGAAAGGTGGGACATCTTCAAGGGCAGGGGGGTGGGGGTTGGGAAGGAAGAGGGAGACTGGAGCTTAAAAGTTTTGGGTGGGTTTTAGGGATCCTTTGGTTGACCACTGGTTGAGAGCATTAAACTATTGCCTAAAACCCCGAAATCAGTGTAAGGAATGTCTGAGCTAAGATAAGGGGGTTGTGGATACCAAGGTTCTTATTATACAAATAAAGCCTCATAGAGGGTAGTCCTTGGAGAAAATAGACAGAAGGTATCTTTTATTCAGCCTTTCAAGGTGTCAGAAATTCACTTAATCCCTCCTGGATCCTGGAAGGTCTGGAAGGGGAAAGATCTGGCTATGTCAACGGTGATTCTCTACAGATGCAAATATTTCTCAACAAAAGACAGCTTGGCAGGGCTATTTCAAAATATGTCAAAAAATATATTTTGGGAGTAAAATATTTTTATTGCCTCTAGGGCCTGCTATCTGTCATGCAATGCTATACCAGAGTCAGGTTGGAATTTGTTATCTTATTACCATAGAGTCTGTGTCATCAGTCTTGTAATCTCTATTTTGTTGTTAATGTTAGTTGTGCCAAAACTCCACAAAGGAGGGGATATAACAAAGTGGTCTAACCTCCTTTTCCACCAAAGCTCGGAATTTGGTTTTTCATGTCTTCCTTGCCCCAAAGTGAATTCGTTCAGTCAGCTAGAGGACTTAGAATTTTATCTTTGGGTTACAAACCAATAGAAGTATAATCCTTTATAGAAAGTTTACTTTTGATATTAAAACCACAATATTGCATTTCTGTATTTGTTTCACTTTTCCTCTACATGTTGGTCTCTTTTTAACAGTAGATAACAAGGGAGGGATTGGCAGTCGATGTACACTGCCAGAGGAGGGAGGAAGGCAGAGGGCATGTAGCGTCACAAAGAGTATCTGGCCCTAAACCAGGGAAAGTGAGGACCCTTTGGAGGTCCAGACTTCTTCACCTGCTTGTGTAACTAATCCTGACTTGTACCTCACAGATCTATAATACAAATAAATACATATTTTAAAAAATGTTTTAAACGAAAATGGTAGATAGGATCTGTCATTTGGCAAACCCTTGCCACTGGGCACCAGGGATGGCTCAAACACATGTGCTAAGTACTTGCAACTGACTGGGAAACAGCTTACATGACTTAGGACTGAAGAGGACACTGATACCACATAGGGACTCCATGGTTTAGATTATGCCAACATATTCTCTGAGATTGTTGTTTGCTTTAGGAAATTTGCTTTCAGGGAAGCATTCTTGAGTCACAATTTAATAAGCAAACTGTGACAAGCTTCCTATCCTCAAAAGGGTTTATAGTCTAGCAGTCTGAAAAGATGTTTATGCATTTATTTGGTTGCTTATTCATTCATCCACAGATAAGTAGTGTTTATCTACGATAAAACAAATGGAATATAAAGTATTAAAAGAAGAAAGAATGTTGTTCAAAAAGAATAGAAGACACATGGTTTGCCCAGGAAGAATCTATACTCTTATTAGTTACGCATCAAGCACATATATACATATACTGTAAGAAGCAAAAGGAGAAAATATGCAAGAGTTCTGCAG
Source organism: Carlito syrichta (assembly GCF_000164805.1). Classification (NCBI taxonomy): domain Eukaryota; kingdom Metazoa; phylum Chordata; class Mammalia; order Primates; family Tarsiidae; genus Carlito; species Carlito syrichta. The sequence continues at coordinate 240,390 of NW_007246497.1, forward strand.
AATGTTGCGTGAAAGAGGAATTTATGTGAGACAGATTGACTTTTTGTTGTTGTTTAATAGTAGTATTATCTTTCCAAAAGAGCGTCTTCAATTTTCACACTTGTGGTGTAGAACAGAAGTATCAAGATGATGAACATTCTAGAATTATAAAAATAAATACAGGCACATTAGGTAAATTGTGTGTATTGTCACAAGTATTCTTTGAAATGACTTACTAATCATCTTTATTCTTTTCCTTTTGTGCTTCATGAACGTGCTCTCTCTTACCTGTTTTCTGAGGTCTTTACATTCCTTACTAACATAAACAAAAAACGTCTATTGTTAACACGCATTTTGATAAATGCCAACCACTACATCTAAATCAACAAAGGATTATGTGAAGCGGGCTCAGATCCAGTTTGTGATCATTGTTAATGCATGCGGCTAAGTTTCTCTATAGTTTATTCGTATTGCATTGCACTAAAGTCAACTTTTTAATTGATTGTTTTCCATGACATTCTTGACAAAAAGAGAATGAAAAACTGTTGAGCCATGGAAAGATAACTCCTCAACCTTTGGTATAATCTTGCTCCCAGCCCTCTGCAGATATAATGAATTAAATTCTGCCTTTAATACTTAATTGCTGGATTCCTCAATTTATCCAAATTTATAGCATGTGGAAAACACAATACGTTTAAAAAAGTACATCAATGAGAAGAAGAGTCTGTAAATAGCATTCTCAACTTATGTGTGTGCCTTTTACTGGACATTAAAGTTCTGCTGTCAACACATGCCATACATAACCTCATTGTCACATTTGTTAATATCTATTCTATATTAATTAATTCATCTATAATCCATTTTGATTTAATTCCCCTAAATAGCCAAGCATTTATATCTGATTTGTTTTCTCTCCAAAATTAAATACATTATTTTGGGAGAGCATGGGGATGTAGTATTCTAAAAGTCTTGACTTGCATAGCAGATGTTCCTAATACAAATTTCTGGAAAACGAAATATGTCTGAGTAGTATATTTGAATTGAAGGATAAATACCCCATCTTCTGCAAATGTTCATTTTGAGAACAGACTTTAAAATTGCATTGAAGGTCTTCTTCATAGGCATAGTTTTGCATGAATGGAGAACTGCCCCTTGTGCAAAATTATTTAGAACACAGGTATGTCCATTAAATTGAAATTAAATGAGTATTCATTTTAAAGCATACTATGTAATCAGAAAAAATTGAATTGGGATTTTTCATCTTTTTTTCTTGTAATTCTGATGGAATTTCTAATTTTTACCTTGCTTTCTGGTTTTCTTCTAAGTAAGTTCACATTCGTTTCTCTTTGCTAGATTCAACTTGAGATCAAATAGTGACTGCGGCATCTGATAATTACCAAATTTAAACCTGCACATCTCAAAATATGAAGCTTTATTCATCCATCCCCTTGTTCATTCATTTATTATTTACCCATCTATTCCACAAACATTTGTTGAAAGACTTGTATTTTCAGCATTGTATTAAGTGCTGAACTTATAAAGATAAATAAGACATTATAGTAGATATATGACTACGTGACCTTTTGAAGGTTACTGCCCTTGGAATTTTTAAATCTTTTTATTTTTTTATATTATTTTATTTTATTTTTTTGAGCCAGGGATCCCACACTCCAGCCTGAATTCTGTTCTCACTCTGTTATCCAGACTGGAGTGCAGAGTCACAATCTCAGTTCACAACAGCCTCAACCTCCTGGGTTCAGGCGATCCTTCCACCTCAGCCTCCTAAGTAGCTCAGACTACAGGTAAACAACGCCACACCCAGTTAATGTTTGGAATTTTGTATAGAGAAGAGGTCTCACTGTGTTGCCTAGGCTGGTTTCAAACTCGTGGACTCAAGTAACCTCACACCTTGGCTTCCCAAAGTGCTGGGATTGCCGTTGTGAGTCGCTGTGCTTGGCTTTTTGGTATTTTATATTGGCTATACAATTTTTAATTTTGCATGTTATGCTTCATTTGGATATAAAATTTAAGACATTATACTTATATTAACTTATAGTTGTGAATGACTTAAGATTTGAACCTACAAGGTATTCAATGTCACCTCAATATGAATTAATAGTGGCTGGCTAAGAATTACTAAGCTTTGAATATAGATTTTCACATTTGATAGTGAATAGGTACTAATATGACTCATTTATTATTCTCATTATCATTATTTTACAGATCAGAAGTAAAGATTCAGGGAAATCAAGCAATCTACTAAAATCATATAGCTAACAAGTAGCTGTGTTGATCTGTCAGTCTCTAAAACCATCTCCTGCACCATATTACTAGGCTTAAGAGTAGGCTCCATTAGGGTCATCAATGTATTGAGAAAATTTGTTAAAATATTTCTCAGAGCTGGGCTTGGTGGCTCAGCCTGTAATCCCGCGCTTTTGGGAGGCTGAGGTGAGTGGATTGCCTGAGCCCGCGGGTTCGAGACCTGCCTGGGCAGCGAGACCTCATCTCTACAATAAATCAAAAAATCGGCCAGGTGTGGTAGCGCGTGCCTGTAGTTCCAGCTACTTGAAAGGCTGAGGCAGAAGTATTGCCAGAGCCCAGCAGGTCGAGGCTGTGGTGGCCGGGAGCAGCCACTGCACTCCAGTCTGGGTGACAGAGTGAGACTCCAACTCCAAATATATATATATTTCTCAGCTTCATCCAACATTAGGAAGAGTAAATTATTTCCGGTCACCTAGGTTATTGGGTGTTTTAATGGATAAAAATATATAGTCTAAGAATTTTACTTTTTTTCTGCTCATTCTCAGTCCAAAGGTCATACAAAAATTTTTTACCAATTGAGAGGCAAGTAAATTCTCATTTTGATTTCCTAGATGAAATCACATAAGGAAGAAAGGTATTTTTTGGTAAGCCTTTTCCTAAGGAGAAAATGAACACAATGCTTGCCATACAAAAAGAGGTTAAAATATTGAGTATGGCTAATTCATACAGAAGAAGAATCATCCAAAAACTGTAAGATGCAATACTAATGTAGAGCAACAGAAAGAGCCTAGATTCTGGTGTGAGAAAATCCTTGGTTCTAATCCTGGCTTTATCACGTATTGTCCATGTAAACTTAGAGTTGAACATCGTCTATAAGCTAATGGCCTTATCTTATTAATATAGTGCAACCATAATAAATAGCTACCTTGCAAGTTGTAAAAATTAAATGCTGAACTGGATTAAAAAATGTGTTACATATACACAATGGAATATTATGCAGCCATAAAGAAGGACAAACATATGAACTTTGCAGCAACTTGGATGGATTTAGAGTCAATCATACTCAGTGATCTATCACAAAAACAAAGAACAGTAGGTTCTCACTCATAAGCAGACATTGAAAAATTGCCATAATACTATAAAAAAGGGATTGGCAGTAGTGGGGAATTGCCAGGGGATGGAAGTGGTAAGATTGGCAGTTGAGGGAAACTGCCAGGGGAGGGAGGGACACATCTCATCAACAAGGGTCCCTGCATAATGAACATTTGTATAACTAACCCTGAATTATACCCCACATCTTTAAAATAAAGGAAAAAAATTAAATGAAATTATATGTGTAATATTTCAGGACAGGGCATAACATGAAATAAACACTCAACAATGCGATTTGTATTGCTATTGTTGTTAACATTGCTGACCATGGGTCGGCAGTTTACTTCTCTCCCTAGAAAGTATTGTGTAATACAAGATCCTGTGTGAATGGTTCCCAGATACCTTTAGCCTCATCCTCTCACTGTGCTTCAGTCATACCTGCCTTCTTACAAGTCTTCAAAGGTTCCAGAGTCTCACCGTCATTAATGGGCTCCCACAGGACTATCTTCCCCTTCCTTCATCTATTGTCCAGCTCCTAGCTATGCTTCAAGGTTCAATTTAAATGTCACTTCCTCAGAGAAATTCACCCTGACTATGCCCTCCCCACTCCCAGACCCCATTAGGTATCCATATTTACATGCACTTTATACATTCTGTTATTTATCCAAAGTATTATCACAAGTGTAATTAAGTATTGGTCTAATATATGTCACTTCACAGACTATATGATTCTTGAGAACAGAAACACATCACATAATAAGCAATCAATATATTCTTATTTTTGTTGAATGCAATGAGTTAATGGCACATGGAATCTTTTGAAACTATTTAGTTAAAGTATACATCTATATCTTTCAAGGCTAAACCTTTATTTGGCTCTGATTTTCAGATTCCTTAGTCCTTGTTTCATCATCTTAAGTGTCTTTTAGATACACAAGATCAACCACAAATCTGTTTTCCATTAATTGCATATAAATTAATGAGTAAAAAGTGTGTTTTGAAGTACATGAAATTAGAAAATGAAGTATGAAGTGCTTCAAAGCAATGTGAAAAATCTTTTTTTTTTTGAGTTGGAGTTTCACTCTATCACCCAGACTGGAGTGCAGTGGCACTCTCCCGGTCACTGCAGCCTCGACCTGGCACTCTCGCAGCCACCGAGTCCAACTGAGAATCTTAATTGTACTTTGGAGATTATAAACATATGTAATTCAAGCTGGGCTCAGTGGCTCAGACTGCAATCGCAGCACTTTAGGTGGCTGATGTGAGTTGATTGCCTGAGCCTGCGAGTTCGAGATCCGCCTGGGCAACTTGGTGAGACCTCATCTCTACAATAAAATCAAAAATTAGCTGGATGTGGTAGCGCATGCCTGCAGTTCCAGCTACTTGGAAGGCTGAGGTGGAAGGATTGCCGGAGCCCAGCAGGTTGAGGCTGCGGTGACTGGGAGCATGCCACTGTACTCTAGTCTAGGCGATGGAGTGAGACTCCAACTCAAAAAAAAAAATGTAATTCAAAATCAAAACTGTTGAAAATTTTCATTATTTTGAACCATAAAGAAATGAGATTATGGGTACTGAGTCACTTGAAAACCAGCTTTAACATAGGAAGCTATAATCTTTTTTCCTCTCCTTACAGTTTGGCCTTTTTCTTTACCTATTTTGTCTAAATTAACTTCCTTCTTATTTCTTCTACACAAAGACCTCATAACTGTCACATTGTCTAAGATAAAATGTTAAATATACTTTTTAAGTTGGAAAAGGGAAAGAAAGTAAACTGTAGCTTATCAAGTTGCTGTAACTCTTCAATCAACCTTGTATTGGAAATTATGAAATCTTGTTAAATTTATTTGTTTTCTGCCTGTATAAGCAAGACATTAACTTTTCAGGTTCAGAGCACTGACCCAATTCTTTTGGAGTCTGTGTTATTGGAATGGCCATTCTCAGTTTTGTGGTTGAATAAACTGGATTCTGATCCTTTTTATTTTTTTCTTTTTTTTTTTTTTGAGTCGGAGTCTCACTCTGTCGCCCAGACTGGAGTGCAGTGGCCGCTCGCGGCCACCACAGCCTCGACCTGCTGGGCTCCGGCGATCCTTCTACCTCAGCCTTCCAAGTAACTGGAATTACAGGCCTGCACTACCATGCCTGGCTAATTTTTTGATTTATTGCAGAGACGAGGTCTCACCAAGTTGCCCAGGCGGGTCTCGAACCTGTGGGCTCAGGCAATCCACTCACCTCAGCCTCCCAAGCCACGGGATTACAGGCTGAGCCACCGAGCCCGGTCATTTTTATTTCAAGTTGACAATATTCTCTCAACCATTGCTACAATGGCTTAACCTTCCAAATAGGGCCCTATGACAAGTTTGTTCAGACTTCAAAACTCAAGAGTAATCTCCATGCATTCCACTATTCAGTTCTTCTATTCTATTGTGTCAAAAATAATTGGGTAAAACCGATAATGTTTAAAAGCATAGTAAACAATACTTGAACAATAATAGATCTTTTTTCTTGGAATGGTAGGTCTCTGAGTTGAATGACAAAACAGATCATTTCTCTATAAATTATGAAGATTATCAGTGCCCAATCCATGTGCTGCTTTAGAGATACTGTCCAACAAGCAAGAGTTGTTATGATTGTAGAAAACTCACAAGGAGAAAAATTGAGTTATTGTACCAAAGTACATAAATTATTCCTAAAAAGCAGAAGAAATAAACATAGGAAACAAATCGTTAGAAAAAAATCTAGGCTGGGCTCAGTGGCTCAGCCTGTAATCCCAGCACTTTGGGAAGCAGAGGTGAGTGGATTGCCTGAGCCCACAGGTTCAAGACCAGCCCAGGCAACTTTGGTGAAACTTCATCTCTACAATAAATCAAAAATTAGCCGAACATGGTAGCGTGTGTCTGTAGTTCTGCTGCTTGGAAGACTGAGGCGGAAGGACCACCGGAGCCCAGCAAGTCAATGCTGAGGTGGCCGTGAGCATGCCACTGCACTCCAACCTGGGCAATGGAGTAAGACTCCAACTAAAAAAAAAAAAGAATCCAAGTACAGTTAGAGGTTCCCACTTAAGCTACTTTAAAATGATTTAACTCAATAGATAACCACAAATTAGAAAACCAAGAGAGGACAGTACACTCTTTTAATGACATAATAATTTTTCCTCAGTTGTCTTTATGATTTTCAGTCAATCTTGAGGATGTTGTACCTCTGTAATCTTATGGCGGAAAGCAAACCATGCTGCCCATCAAAAGAGGACTGGATTTAAAAAATGTAGTGCATATACATAGTGGAATATTATGCAGTCATAAAGAAGAATGAAATTATGAACTTCTCAGCAACTTGTATGGACTTAGAGACTATAATACTGAGTGATCCATCACAGAGACAAAGAACTGGATATCACATGTTCTCACTCATAAGCAGATCTTGAAAAACTATTGTAATACTATAAGAAAGGGATTGGCGGTAATGGGAAACTGCCGGGGACGGGAGGAGGAGACATGCCTCATCAACAAGGGTACCTGCGTAATGAACATTTTTATACCTAACCCTGAGTTATACCTAACATCTTTAAAATAAAAAATTTTTTAAAAAGGATGTAAACTTCTAAAATGATACTCTTGTCTGTCCTTAAAAATATCTTCCTATTAACAGTCTAACAGAAAATACCCCCAAATTCTTTCAGATACATAGGATGTTGACACATACATAGTTTATTGAAGATATTACTAAAACGTTCTCTATTTGATAAGTATATTGACTTAAAATAATGTTTTTCTTGCCCACATTCAAGTTATTTGACATTCAGTTGAACAATCATCAGACAACCTTCCACTAAATAGGGAAATAATGCTAAATTGGTCTTTATTTGACATTGGTATACATATTTGCTGACAATATTTATCTGCTGAAAGTTTTACTCTGTTCCACTTAGTGAACGAACAGTAGGTCTAGCTCTAGTGGCACTGCTGTCTTCTGTGTTCCACCTCCCTGCGTGGGGAAGCATAAGAACAGGTCTCTGACAAGCAGCGAGAGGTGAATTGCTGCTGTAGGAAACAGAATCAGCACCAGGAGCAGCAGCCTCGGGAAGTAGGGAGGTTAGAAATAGCACGTGTGTAATGTAGAAGAGAGAAACCATCCAAGTGAACAGTTATCTGGTCTCTTCCTTCTGGCATGCATCTTATTTCTTAGGACAAGCACTGCATTTTTAGCTGCCTAATAGACACCTCCACATGGACATCTTCTAAATCAGTGTATCGAAAGACTATCCTAAGATCTTTAGTACAATTTACTTTGTATTTTTTTGATACATATGGAGGTCTTCTCTTTGCTAAAACTATTAACTCCTTGTAAGATGTGAAACAAATTTAGCTAGGAATTTATTTCAAAATCTGGCATAATACTTTCCATTTTGGTGGCCAATTACTACAAGTTCAATGTACCGCTAAAAGACACATTACAAGGCAGAAATTGAGGATTCACTTTACGTAGAAAGGTTTTCCATAAGAGCAAAGACCTAAGAGATTACTTATAAAAAACGATTCACTAAATTCTACTATTAATAATAATAATCAGAACTTATTTTGCTATATTCTTTATACAACAACATCTCTGCAAGGTTAATATAGTTGTCCTCATTTTAAATAACAAAATCTATAGTTCAGAGATGCTAAATCACTTACTATAAATACTGAGATGAAGAAATGACATTTATTTTATTTTATTTTAAAGATGTGGGATACAATTCAGGATTAGGTATACAAAAGGTCATCATACAGGCAAAGTTTGGGTCTCCCTTTGGTTCCCACTTGGCCTGGTTTGAGATCAGGTGCCCTTCCCCCCTGTCCCCCAGCAGTTTCTGGCTACTCCAAATCCCTTTCTTTTTTTTTTTTTTTGAGCTGGAGTCTCACTCTGTCACCCAGACTGGAGTGCAGTGGCCGCTCCCGGCCACCGCAGCCTTGACCTGCTGGGCTCCGGCTATTCTTCCACCTCAGCTTTCCAAGTAGCTGAAACTACAGGTGCACGCTACCACACCCGGCTAATTTTTTTGATTTATTGTAGAGATGAGGTCTTGCCAAGTTGCCCAGGCGGATCTTGAACCCACGAGCTCAGGCAATCCACTCAAGTCAGCCTCCCAAAGTGCGGAATTACAAGCTGAGCCACCGAGCCCGGCTCCAAATCCCTTTCTTACAGTATTATGGTAAATGTTCAGGGTCCACTTAAGAGTGAGAACATGTGGTACTCAGTTCTCTACTGAATATTATAGATCCTAAATCCATCCATGTTGCTGCAAAGTTCATAATTTTGTTCTTCTTTATGGCTGTGTGATATTCCATTGTGTATGTACATGACAGCTTTTTTAAAATCCATTCTAGTTTTGATGGGCAGCATGGTTGGTTCCATGTTTTTGTTATTGTAAGTAGTGCTGCAATAAACGTGTGTGTGCAGGTGTCTTTTTTGTAGAGTGATTTCAGTTCCTCCGGGTATATTCTCGGAAGGGGGATTGCTGGACCATATGGAAGGTCAATTTCTAGTTCTTTTAGGAATTGCCACACTGTTTTCCATAGAGGTTGAACTAGTTTGCACTCCTACCAGCAGAGCAGAAGCGTTCCCTTGTCTCTGCATCCTCGTCAGCATCTGTTGCTTGTTTTATTAATGATGGCCTTTCTTAGTGGGGTTAGTTAGTATCTTATGCAGCTTTGATTTGCATTTCTCTGATGATAAGTGAGGCTGAGCACTTTTTCATGTGTCTTTTGGCTGCCCATATATCTTTTGAGAAGTGTCTACACATGTCTTTTGCCCACTTTTTAGTGGGATTGCTTATTTTTCTCCTTTTGGCACAGTTGAATTCCTTGTAGATCCTGGATATTAGGCCTTTGTCAGATATGCAGTAGGCAAATACTTTTTTCCCTTTCTGAGGTGTGTCTCCTTACTCTCTTGATGGCTTCTTTTGCTTTGCAGAAGCTTTTCAGTTTGATGAGGTCCCACTTGTCTATCTTACCTCTTATGGCTTTCGGGGTTTTGATCAGGAATTGGTTGCCTATTCTGATTTCCTTAAGGGTGTCTCCTGCATTTTCTAAGATTCTTAAAGTTTAGGGTTTTACATTTAGGTCATTGATCCATTTGGAATTGATTTTTGTGAATGGTGATAAGTAGGTGTCCTGTTTCATTCTTCTGCACATGGTCAGTTCTCAGTACCATTTGCTGAATAGGTTCTCCTCTCCCCAGTGGTTGTTGGTGAAGGCTTTGTCAAAGATGAGTTGATTGAGAAATTGAGGTTTTGGTTCCAGAATCTCTATCCTGTTCCATTGGTCTATATGCCTGTTTTTGCATCGATTCCAGACTGTTTTGATTATTGTAGCATTATAATAAAGTTTAAAGTCTGGAAGTGTGACACCTCCTATTTGTTTATTTTGCTAAGGATTGCTTTAGCTATTCGTGGTCGTTTATGTTTCCATATTAATTTCTGTATTGTTGTTTCCAGATCTGAGAGGAATGATGTTGATAATTTAATGGGTATAGTGTTGAATCTGTAGATTGCCTTGGGTAGGATAGACATCTTAACAATGTTGATTCTTCCAATCCATGAGCCCAGAATATTTTTCCATTTGTTAGTGTCATCTTTGACTTCAACTTCTTTGAACTGTGTTTTGTAGTTTTCGTTGTAAAGATCTTTCACTTCTGTGATTAGAAAGATGCTGAGGTATTTCATTCTTTGTGTGTGTGTGTGTGTGTGTGTGTGTGTGTGTATTTATATATCTATGCTAAAACAAATTAACTTATTCATCATCTTACATGTTTCTTATATTTCTGCTTTAGTGGCGAGAGAAGCAAAAGTTTTCTCGTTTAGTACAGTACAAGTTTATGATCATAGTCCTCATAGGCTATAGAGAGTTCGTTAGATGTATCAACTTGTTCGTGCTACATTTCTGTGATTTTGTATCCTTTGACTTGCTTCTCCCCATTTCCTCCTCACTTCTGGTAACCACTTTTTCCCCCTCTATTTTTGTGTATTTAATTTTTTAAAACATTTTAGGTTTCGTGTGTAAGTGAAATAATGCAGTATTTCTTTCTGTGTCTGGCCTAATCCATGTAGCATAATGTCCTTGGGCTTATATACGTTGTGGCAAATGACAAGATCTTATTTTTTTCTATTTGGGAAGACTAATATTCCATTGTATATTTGTACTATAGTTTCTTTATCCATTTGCCTGTCATTAAACATTTAGATTGTTTTTATATTTTGATTATTGTAAAAAATGCTGCAATGAACGTGGGAGTACAGATATATTTATGAGATGATGATTCAATTTTGGGGGGTGAGATATGCCCACAAAACATATTGCTGGGGAATATAGTAGTTCTATTTTTAATTTCTCCAGAAACCTCCCTATTAATTTCCAGAAAGACTTTACCAATATACATTCTCACCAACAGTGTACAAGAGTTTTCTTTTCTTCACATCCTTGCCAACACTTGTTATTTTTTGGTCTGATTTGATATTGGTGTGAGGTGGTATCTCATAGTGGTTCTGATTTGCATTTTCTTGATGATTAGTGATGTTTAGAACCTTTTCATAAGCCTGTTGGTCATTATTATGTCTTCTTTGGATAAATGCATATTTAGGTCATTCATTTGCCCATTGTTTAGTCAAATTGTTTTTCTCCTGTTAAGTTGTATGAATTCTTTATAAATTTTGAATATTAACCATTTAGCAGGTATATGGTTTACAGATATATTTTCTTTTTTTCTTTTTTTTAATTTTTATTTATTTATTTATTTTTTTAATCAATATTTTTATTATGATTTTGTGGGGTACAGTTAAGGGTTAGGTGTACAATTACGTTTCATTCAGGCACCCTGTTGATATGAAGTGTTTCCCCACCCCCAGACAGATATTTGCGACTGTTAATCCCATCCCCCTCCCCCCCATAGTTTCCCAGTACCGTCAGTCATTTTCTTATAGTATTACATTGGATGTTCAAGGTCCATTATATGAGTGAGAACATGTGATACTCGGATCTTTGTTTCTGTGAGAGGTCACTCCATATTATAGACTCTAGTTCCATCCAGGTTGCTGCGAAATTCATGATTTTGTTCTTTTTTATGGCTGTGTAGTATTCCATCGTGTATATGTACCACATTTTTTTAATCCAGTCCCCTTTTGATGGGCAGCATGGTTGTTTCCAGGTTCTTGCTATTGTGAACAATGCTGCGATAAACTACGTGTGCAGGTATCTTTTTTATAGAGTGATTTGAGTTCTTCAGGGTATATTCCCAGTAGGGGGATTGCGGGATCATATGGGAGGTCGATTTTTAGAGCAGAAACAAACTTGAAAACCTTAAGGAAATGGAGGACTTTCTGACATCACACAACCTACCTAGGTTGGAACAAGAAGAAATTGAGACCCTAAATAGACCAATAACAATCAAGGAAATTGACTGCATAATAAGAAACTTCCTACAAAAAAAAGCCCTGATCCAGATGGCTTTCCAGCAGAATTCTACAAGACATTTAAGGAGGAGCTGATACCAATCCTACTGAAGGTATTCCAGGCGATTGAAAAAGATGGAACTCTCCCCAAATCATTTTATGAAGCCAACATCACATTGATACCCAAGCCAGGTAAAGATCCAACAAAGAAAGAGAACTACAGGCCAATATCTTGACGAACATAGATGCTAAAATTCTCAACAAGATCCTAGCAAACCGAATTCAGCAATACATCTCAAAAATCATCCACCATGACCAAGTGGGCTTCATTCCTGGGATGCAAGGCTGGTTCAACATTCGTATAACCATAAATGTAATTAAATTCATCAATAGATGTCAAAACAAAAACTACATGATTATATCATTAGGTGCAGATAAAGTTTTTGATAAAACCCAGCACCCCTTCTTGATAAAAACCTTTGAACATCTAGGCATATGGGGAACATACCTCAAAATAATAAAAGCCATCTACAAGAAACCCACAGCCAGCATACTCTTAAATGGACAAAAATTGGAACCAATTCCCCTAAAAACTGGAACTAGACAAGGATGCCCACTCTCACCCCTCCTGTTCAACATAGTATTGGAAGTCCTGGCTAGAGCAATCAGAGAAGAGGAGATATATTTTCTTAACCCATAGGCTGCCATTTTATATTGTTGATTGTTTCCTTTGCTTTGTAGAAGATTTGTTTTTTCTTTTTGATTCTTTTGCACATGAAAATTTAGTTTTCCCAGCACCCATTTATTGAAGAGACTTTCTTTTCCCTATTGTGCCCTCTTGATTCCTCTGTCAAAAATTAGTTGACTGGTTGTTTATGCCAGTGTAATACTGTTTTGACAACCATAGCTTCGTAATATAATTTTAAGTAAGGAATATGTTGCACCAACTTTGTTTTTCTTTCTCAGAATTGTTTTGGCTCTTCAGGGCAGTGGTCCCCAACTTTTTTGTGGAAGACAATTTTTCCATGGACAGGGGTGGAGGGGGATGGGTTTGGGGATGATTCAAGTCATTACATTTATTGTGCACATTATTTTTATTATTACATTGTAATGTATAATGAAATAATTAAACAACACACCGTAATGCAAATCAATGAGAGCCCTGAGCTTGTATTGCTTCAACTAGACCATCCCATCTAGGAGTGATGGGAGACAGTGACACACAAATTGTGTTGCTGATGTCTAGTCTATTCCATGACCTCATTTGGGTGGCCGTCACTGCAGAAACCCTGCTTCACAAAGACAGGAGGTTGGAAATGGAAGCAGGTCTTTAAGTGCTTTTGTGGCAATCCCAGGATATTCTGCCTTGACTTTAATCCATAACGTATGGTGATTTGAAGTTGTCCCAAACATACTTTCAAGGCCACTGTCATTTGTGATCTCAAGCAGTCGATCCTCTTCTCCCACAGGCAAAGTTGATTCACCTGGTTTATTCACAATGGATCAGGGATCCATTTCTTCTCCTTTTCTGAGACCTTTTGCAAGGGAAGTATTGTTCAAACTCTTTTGAGAGAGGTGATCATGCACCAATTGGGAGAAAGAAGGCCCTGGCTCAGTCTCTTTCAAAATCTCTGCTAATGTTTGAAACATGTCACAAATCTCAATGTTCACTCATTGCCCCATAATTCCAGTTTGGCCTTGAACGTAGTCACTTTATCTGCCAACTTGAACACAGTTGTCATTCTCTACTGAAGTGACAGTTCGAGTTCGCTGAACAGGTTAAATATGTCACTCAAATAAGCAAGTTTTGTGACTCATTCTGTGTCACTGAAATGTGCTAACAGTGGTGACTGTTTTCTAAAATAAATCTCTGGAGACCCTTATAACTCCAAAATTCTGGCTGGTGATATACCTTTAGGAAGTCATCTCAAGCTGGGCTCGGTGGCTCAGTCTGTAATCCCGCGCCTTTGGGAGGCTGAGGTGAGTGGATTGCCTGAGCCCGCAGGTTCGAGACCCACCTGGGCAGGCGAGACCTCATCTCTACAATAAATCAAAAAATTAGCCGGGCGTGGTAGCGTGCGCCTGTAATTCCGGCTACTTGGAAGGCAGAGGCGGAAGGATTGCCGGAGCCCAGCAGGTCGAGGCTGCGGGGGCCGGGAGCGGCCACTACACTCCAGTCTGGGCGACAGAGTGAGACTCCAACTCAAAAAAGAAAGAAAGTCGTCTCACTTCTGTGTATAAGAGAAGAAGCGTGTGCTGTGTGTCCATCTCCTCACAGAGCTGCATGAGCAGATGTGAGTTAAGGGCATGTATTTTAATGTGGTTGTTAACTTTAATCACATCCTGCAAAATGTTAAGTTCAGGCGACATTTTTCTACTAGCAGGAATTTCTCTATGGATGACACCATGCATGGACTCACACTCAGAAGAGACCACTTTGACCTGTATAGTAAAACCAGAAAGCCGTCCAGTCATGGCAGTCACTCCATTCGTGCAACTATCGACATAAAATGACCAATTCAGTTTTCCTCATATGTAATCATTCAAAGACTTGGATAGCTCTGCTGCTGTCGTGTTGGTTGGCAACGAAAGCATACATAACAGACACTCATGCACAGCCTTCTGAAAATATATTCAACAAAACAAGCAAAATGTTGCCTTATTGTCAACATCGGTGGACTCATCTACTTAGTTTGCATACCATTATTCACCAATCTTCTCTAAGAATTGTGCTTCAATAGCCTCTGCCATTTCATCGACTTGTCTAGATGTGGTGTTGCCACCTTTTGAACTGCAGCCTCTCCTAAAAGTTCATGACACATGTCCTTAGCAGCAGGCAAGATCAACTCTTCACCCATAGTAAAGGGTTTCTTAGCTTTAGCAACGTGGTTAGCCACTAAGAATGATGCTCTCGGTGCAAAGACACATTTGATGAAGTGATGGCTTTCAATAATTTCTTCTGTTCTTCATGTTCACGGTTTGTTTTGTTTTTCTTTTGAAAAACTCTAAAGTCTTCTCTTTTAGTGCAGGGTGGTTGGTCTCCATGTGGCAAAGCAGTTTTGAAGGTTTCATGACTTCATTGGATAGCTGGTAGCCACATATTATACAAAGTGGACTTGGAAAATGTGAGTTACCTGTTGCAATTTAAATAGGACTCAGTATTTTCTTTTAAATGCAGCTTTCTTTTTGCTGGCAGTCTTAGGGTCTTCTGCTGTCTCATCATTGGGTCTTTCCCTTTTCAAAGAAGCTCTCCAGTGACGTTTGTTTTTTACTCATTTTAGCTAGGATTAGCTTGTGGGCTTACCAAAACTGTGACTGAGACAAGGGCACAGTCGGAAAGAGGCACAAGCAGAAGTAGTAAATAAAGTAAAGGACGGGCCATGTGCAGACTAAAACAAGTGTTGGATTCTGTCTTAAAGCATGCCACCAGATGCAGCTATACAATTGAAGTACATCTGCTCACTTACTACTCTCTGATAGAGTTTTGATATGAATCTGCAAGCAATTGATTTATTGTGGTCTCTGTGCAGTCAAACCTCACTGCTCATGTTAATCTGTATTTGCAGCCTGCTCCCCAGTGCTAGCATCACCCCCTCAGCTCCACCTCAGATCCTCAGGCATTAGATTCTCATAAGGAGTGTGCAATCTAGATCACTCACATATGCAGTTCACAGTAGGGTTTGTGCTTCTGTGAAAGTCTAATGTCATCGCTGATCTGACAGGGGGCAGAGCTCAGACAGTGGTGCATACAATGGGGAGCAGCTGTAAATATAGATGAAGCTTAGCTCGTTCATCCTGCTGTGCGGCTCAGTTCCTAACGGGCCACAGACTGGTATTGATCCATGACTCCAGGGGTTGGGAACCCCTGATTCAGGATCTTTTATGGTTCCATCCAAATTTTAGGTCTTTTTTTTTTCTGTGAAGAATGCTTTTAGGATTTTGCTATGAATTGCATTGAATCTGTATATTTTTTTAGATAATATGAACATTTTAACAAGATTAATTCTTCAGATTTATGGGCACAGGACATTGTTCTATTTACTTGTGACTTCTTTAATTTCTTTATTGATATTTTATAGCTTTCAGTGTACGGATCTTTTACCTTCTTGATTAAATTTGTTCCTTTTAGCCGGGCTCGGTGGCTCAGCTTGTAATCCCGCACCTTTGGGAGGCTGAGGTGAGTGGATTGCCTGGGTCTGCGGGTTCGAGACCCGCCTGGGCAGCGAGGCCTCATCTCTACAATAAATTTTAAAAAATCAGTCGGGCATGGTAACACATGCCTGTAATTCCGGTTACTTGGAAAGCTGAGGTGGAAGGATCGCCGGAGCAGCAGGTCAAGGCTGCGGTGGCCGGGAGCGGCCACTGCACTCCAGTCTGGGCGACAGAGTGAGACACCAACTCAAAAAAAAAAAAAAAGATATCTATCTATCTATATATATATCTCTCTATATATGTATATATAGATATATATATATTTGTTCCTTTTTTTGTATAATTCTATTGTAAATGGTATTGTTTTCTTGATTTCTTTTCCATTAGGTAATTCTTGAAACTTTATTGAATTCATTTATTAGTTCTAACAGGTTTTTGTGAAATCTTTAGGATTTTCTACATATAGGATTATGGCACCTATACATAGAGATAATTTTACTTCTTCCTTTATCATTTAGATGTCTTTTATCTATTTTTCTTGTCTGATTGCTTTTCCATGTTGAATAGCAGTGGGCATTCTTACTTTGTCCTAAAACTTAGTACAAGAATAAGTTTTTGATGTTTCCCTATTGATTATAATATATAGCTGTGGATTTTTCATAGATGACCTTTATTTTGTTGAGGAATTTTCTTCCTGTACTTGAATTGTTGAGAGTTTTTATTAAGAAAATATATCACTTTATGTCAAATGCTCTTTTTCATATCAGTTGAAATAATCATGTGCTTTCTATCTTTCATTATGATTTATTACATTGATAGATTTGCACGTGTTAAGCCAACCTTGCATGTTGGAGATAAATACTGCTTGGTCATGATATATAATCTTTTTGTAATTGAATTCATTTTACTAATATTTTATTGAAGTATTGAAGATTCTTGCATCAATTCTCATCAGAAAAAAATTAGCCTGTAGTTATTTTTTCTTGTGATGCCTTTGTCTGGCTTAGGTATCCATGTGACACTGACTTCATAAAATGTATATGTGTCTTTTCTTTTTTCCAGAATAGTTTAGGAAGTATTAACATTAATTCTTCTTTGAATGTTTGGGAAAATTCAGCAGTGAAGTCATCTTCTGGGCCTTTGTTGGAAGAGTTTTGATTACTTTTTCAATTTCTTTCTTTGTTATTGATTTGTTCAGGGTTTCTACCTCTTCCTGACTCAATCTTCATAGGTTGCATATTTCTAGGAATGTATCCATTTCCTCTGGGTTATCCCATTTGTTTGCATTTAATTATGCACAATACTCCCTTATAATCCCTTTTTTTCTGAGACTACTGTTATAAATTTCTTCACTTTCACTTTTTATTTTATGTAAGTCTTCTCTCATTTTTTCTTAGGCTAAGTAAAAGTTTGTCAGTTTGTTTATTTTTCACAAAACTGACACCACTTTTTTTTTGAGACATTAAAAACATCTATTACATGTTTCCAGAAATAATAGAAAAGTAAAATTGGTACAATTATGTTATACAACTTTTGGAAAGCATATTTATCCTTTCACACCTGAAAAAGTTTTGTGCAAAGCCAGAAATGGAAATGCCTAAGCAGAGTAAATGCTGCAGACAGAAGAAGCCCTTGTGAGTTTTTAAAGTTTTCTTCTCAATGGTTATTTATTTTTGAGCAAATACCAGTCCAGTGGAAAGAGTTCTGAACAGAAAAGGCGCCTGGAGTCAAAAGTAGACCTTAACTAATAGAAGCAACTGCACGTGTTTACATCAAGAAAAAGGGCCTGTCAATGCAATTCTCCTGCAAGCCATTGATCATATAAAGGCAAAAATCACAAAAGTTGATAAATGCTGACCTGAATCTGGTGCATGAGCAGGGTAATGACAACCACGTCTGTGTTTATAAGCTGTGGACCCTTTTTTACTGTTTGAATCAGCATATGTAATGTATTTCTAATCATAGATAGAAGCACGCAAGTTATTTATCCATAGTCCAGATTTGCTTTGTTGCATTTGCTCCTAAAATGCATTGTGTGCACTCCACAGATGTGTTCAAAATTCCTGCTGTCTTTCACAAATGCAGCAAAACTGCAAACTGCTAGTCTAGCTTGAAAATATTTTTAAAAAAGGACTTTGGTTTAAAGTGGCTCTTAGTTTTATTGATGCTTTCTATCATTTTTATGTTCTCTATTTGATTTATTTCTATTCTTATTTTTATTATTTTCTTTCTTCTGCTAATTTAGGGTTTGTTTGTTCTTTCTCTAGTTTTTTGAGGTGCGGTGTTGGCCACTTACTTTGGGCATTTTTTTCCCTAAGGTAGTTATCTATTGCTATAAACTTTCCTCTTAGAACTGTTTTATTTTAACTTTTATTATAACTTTTATTATACCCTATAGGTTTTGGCATATTATGTTTCATTACCATTTGCCTCAAGACATTTCAAAATTTCCCTTTTGATTTCTTTTTTTACCCATTAGTTATTCAGGAGCATGTTGTTTAATTTTCACTTTTTTGTGAATTTTCCAAGACTTTTCCTTTTATTGATTTCCTATTTCATACCATTGTATTCTGAAATAATGACAAATAATTATTTCAATCTTCTTAAATTTGTTAAGACTTGTTTGCAGCCTAACATATGGTCTCTCCTGTTAACTATTGCATGTGTGCTGAAGAAAAATGTGTATTTCACTGTGATTGGTGGAAAATTCTGTATATGTCTACTAGGTCTATAGTACCAGAAGTGCAATTCAAGTCCAGTGTTACCTTATTAATTTTCTGTCTGATTAGTCTAAATCTATTCCTTATTTAAAGTGGTGTATTGAAGTCTTCTACTATGATTTCATGGCTGTCTCTTTATTTCTTCGTGTCCATTGATATTGATTTATGTATTTGGAATGTCCCAATGTTGGGTGCATATATGTTTACAATGGCTATGTCCTCTTGATGAATTCACCCCTTGTCAGTAAGTAATGACCTTCTTTGTCTCTTGAAATAGTGTTTGACTTGAATTTTATTAAGTCAGATATAAGTATAGCCATCCTTGGTCTCTTTTGGTTACCACTTGCCTAAAATATCTTCCTCCATCCTTTTACTTACAGCTGATGTGTGTCCTGAAAGTTTATGTAGGTCTCTTACAGGCAACATATAGTTGCACCTTGTCTTTTTTATTCATTTACACCACTCTTTGTCCTTTGACTGGAGAATTTAATCATATTATATGGCAGCCATAGGCCTAACACAAGTGTATTGTGAGAAAAAAAAATGTGGTCTATGCCTTCTGGATGCTTAGTTGTGTTGAGATAACACAAAGGTAGTGCAAAAAGTCCCATTTGCACATTATTTGGGGTGATGTGAAAGTTGATGGGTAAGAATATGGTGTCACATCTCCAGTTTTCATTCTACCAAAATCTCTTCCAAATGTTTTCTGAGTTGCAGATGTTATAAGTAACTACAATAATAACCACACTGGTTGGTGGATCCTATCTTTAGACTCTACACAGACCTCCTTGAAACAACCATGAGAAGTTACCATCCGAGCAGGGTTATACTCAGGGCATGCTCACAACTACCAGTCTTCATAAAACCTCGACAATCCATCCATTTGTCAAGACAACAAAGCAAGTTTAAGAAGACACCATGTGCTAGAGTAATGATAGAACATTACTTAAAATTTGATAGAAATATGAGCGTTTTAATAATTGGGATAGCTAATGTACATGGGTAATACAGGTATAGGAGTGGGGACAGAATAGCCTGGTAATATCAAGGACCCCAGCAGATGTTCAGGAGTCAAAGCTGGCTACCTTTAAACAGCATAGTTACAGAAGAGGGAAAAATTAGGCATTATTTTTGTAATTAAACTTGACTATGTATTCAGAAACACGGCAAGATCCTTTAGTTGGGCTGAAAATCATTTCAGATGAGTTTTATCACCATATAAATTTGGACAGACACAAACATTTGGACCATAGCAACTCCTTAGAGGTTCTCAAGAAGTTTAGGGCATTATGAAGTATGTATAAAGTTAATTATGCCTGAGGTGCCTGTACTAGTGGCCACAGTGGGAATGCAAATATAGTTGAGGATTCAATCAATCCAGCATAGACCTTGGCATATATATTTAGAAATGTTACAGATTTTCTGAAGTTTTTATCTCAATTTCATCTCCTTGGGAAATGATTAGGTCATGAGCATGGACCCCTCATGAATGAGACTAGTGCCCTTATGGAAAGAAACCCAGAGAGCTAGCTAAACCATTCTGCCATGTGAGGTTATAGTGAGAAGATAGCTATCTATGAAGAAGTGGGTCCTCACCAGACATTAAATCTGCCACCACTTTGATCTTAGGCTTCCCAACCTCTAGAACTGTGAGAAGTAAATATTGAGCTTTTTAAAATAAGCCACCAGTTTATGGCATTTTGTCATAGCACCCTGGACAGACTGAGATAAGGACGGAGACAAGAACTAATTCACCAAAAGCTACTAAGCATCAGGAAACCACCAAGGAGTCAAAGCGCACATTACTAATACCTAACTTCATAGACCCTCAGCTTGTCCTTAAATTTATCTGTGTCTGTGATGGAAAAGAGAAGAGAAGAGAAGAGAAGAGAAGAGAAGAGAAGAGAAGAGAGGAGAGGAGGGGAGGG
>NW_007246497.1:260967-266465 GCF_000164805.1 Carlito syrichta
ATGGAGACAGGAGAGGAAGGGAGGAAAGAGGAGAGAAGAGAAAAGGAGAGAAGAGGAGAGAAGAAGAGAGGAGAGGAGAGGAGAGGAGAGGAGAGGAGAGGAGAGGAGAGGAGAGAAGAGAAGAGAAGAGAAGAGATGATGTGCTCATTCCCTGTGATGGACATTCCCCACATACGCGGGTAGCTTTCTATCTTATGCTCCTGCTTCTCTCTCCGCTTTCTTTTGCTTAAAGTCTTTCCCCAGCACTGTTAGTGCTTGCTCAGCTTACAAAAGGCACATTTGGAAGTTTCAAAATGTGATGACCCTAAGGAAACCTAATGCCAATAAAGGACCAGGATCAGTGGATAAATACCTCAGCTTCTTCTCCGACCCTCACTGGGACAATTCTCAGGTACATAGCACCTCAGGGAACTTCTGGGAGAACTGAACCCTAGTTGCCCACTGTGGAAACCTAATCATTAGTGTAAAATCCACTGCCTTTCTTTTCTTTCCTGTTTCATCTTGTTTGTTGACTCAGTTGTGCTTTCTGGGATGACTTTTCAAATAACCTACATACACGAATGGCTTTGTCTGTTTTGGTGACTACCCAAACTAAGATGCAATAAATGGAGGCTAGGTATAATCTTCATAAAACATACTGAATTTGCAGTAAAGCAAATGAGCACCTCATCTCTTCGTTACTCTTCTCTTTTTTCTGTTATTTTTTCCGACCTTCACCATCCATCCCATACAAACTAAGGAAAAACAGACACATCTCTAGCATATCATCCTGTCCAAGAAACCTCAGGGTTGGGACTCACTTTTGTAGCAGTCTATTGTTCTTGAACTTTGATTTTTAAAAAATCATTCCATTGCCTGCATCCTAGCGATAGGAAGAAAGAGATATCTGGAAAACAGGCTCTGCAAAATAATGGGACAATGGGTTCTACCTGGGTAAAAGGGAGTCATGCAGTAGGCAAGTGTGAAGACTTCAAAACTTCCTCATGTGCTGCAAGAAACTTTGGGACCTAGTGCATGCTTTCTATATAAAATATTTAGAAGAACAGCCAAGAAAGACTGGGATGTAAATCTTTACCTATTATAATTTGAAAGCTGTTTTTATTTTTGTTTTTTTTTTAGGAGGCTGAACTTGTGATATAAGTGACAGCAACTGTGCAGTAAAAGAGTGTCAGAATGTATAATCATTTAGGTATATACACCTAGATGTTAGCTAAGATTATGCTTAGTGCTTCTGTGTAGCCAGACCTTGAGAACGATAGTTGAATGACAATCTGATGATCTTATATAATGCCACCCTCAGAGAAGTTACAGTGGTACCCTAACCCTGAGGAATGGCTCACTTCCAGGACTGTTCTTTGCAATCTAGCCTAGTATTGACAGATAGATAGTCCATCATTAGTGCCAGTGCAGTAGCTCATGCCTGTAACCCCAGGACTTCAGGAGGTGGAGGAGAGAGAATTGCCTTGAACCCGGGGGTTTGAGACCAGTCTGGGCAACTTGATGAGACCTTGTCTCTATGATAAATAAAACAATTAGTTTGGCATGATGACACACTCCTGTAGCTCCAGCTACTTGGAAGGCTGAAGCAGACGGATTGCCTGAGCCCAGAGGGTCTAGACTGCGGTAGCCTGCACTTCAGCCTAGGCGACAGCGAGACTTTGACTCAAAAAAAAAAAAAAAGAAAGAAAGAAAGAAAGACAAAAAGTGCATCACTAGATAACTAGATAGATAGATAGATCAGAGGAATTCTCATCCTTGGGTCCATCACTATACAAAGAGTAATTCATTAAATATCATAAACTTTGACATTGTCTAATCTATCACTGCTGACTTAGGGATGCCAAGGCAAAAACTACATTTTTTGTTATGTAGAGAACTAACCAAACTGGGTCACTGGAGACCATATTCTCAGAATCACTAAACATATTCTTAACCACCTAACCATAGGAAAAAAATGTAGCTAATTCTGAAAATATCTGGGTCTTGTAGCTCAGGGTCTTCAGGCAGGGATTTTGATGAACATTTTACAGGCTACAGAACTTGAACAGTGACCTTATACACTTGACTTGTTTAGTATCTGATTAGTTGCAGAAAAAGTAAGTTAAGGGAATTAAGAATATGCTGTTGACTAGTGCACATTGGAAATGATTTAGATGGGGTTTCCTTCCAAAACAGTACTAGAGACTTTATTGAGCTAGAAAGTATTTATGGACACTGGGTATAAGCACAGAAATATTGAGGAGTAGCTAAATGTTATGATGCAGGAATTCTACCCCACAGAATGTGATGCTGAGCTGTCTGGATAAAATACTAAAACTGGAGATTAGATGCTGAAATCAAGATCTGGAGCTAGAGGCAATTGTCTGAACGCAAACTTGTCTGAACACAAACATGTCTTCTGGATGATGCTGCTTGTTTTGGGAGGATTCATTTAACTACATCCCAAGGAATCTCAAGCCCTGTCTTCAATCCAGCAGCTGAGGTCTGGTGTTCCAAAGGCATTGAGCATGGGATAAATGTGGGTATGCCTAGCATATTCCAGGGCATCAAGCTCGGTCTCAAGATGGCAGCAGCCATTCCTCACTCAAACAGGGCAAAGTAAGTAGGGCAATGGCTCCAGAAGAGGAAAGGGGGTTGACCTTTCAACTAAGAGCAACGATACTCCACTTAAGCGGCTCATCCCTACAGTTTGAAGCCATTCATCAGAGAGTGGCTGATTATATTAGTAACTTAACTTCCTTTGCTAAATAGCTTTATATATATGAAGTTGAGGACTAGTTGTAGATTTGCTGGGCCGGAAGCTCTAGCATAAAGAGATAGCCACATGACTGTTCTTCATGTCATGAATATTGAAGAATTCCACTGTGTCAGCAATGGTAGAGGGAAAAAATTTTGAACTTCATTTTTATATTTTACTCAAAAAAAAAAAACCCACTGTAATTGGAATTTTGTTTTAATTGTTCTAATTCATATTTTAATTAGGATATAATTTTTTTTAGATCTATAACTTTTGAACTGTAATTTCTCCTTGGAAATTTAACAAAGGAGAAGGGTTATACATATTTGAATTTGAGACATTCAAATGCTGTTGACACCTTATTAGTAGAATATGTTTTTTAAATTTGTAGGATGATTTAACAAACTATGTTGGACAATGTGGATGGGCATAAATTGGAATAAAAATTGAACAAGAAGGTGAAGATACTGCCTTGGGTAGAGGATAACCTTAAAGTTAATTTAGTTAGTGGTTGCTCTGACTCAGTTTAACACTGACTACTAGAGGTTTGGCAAGGATATACAAAAGATGAGTGATTAGTATTGAGAAAGAAATACCATGAAGATGGGAAGTAGACTTCTCTGGTAGACTGTTTGCCTCTTCCTCCAAATAGAATAGCCCTGACTTGGGTGTGTCATGGATGACGGTTTATCCCCTGTTTCTCTAGCTTTCCTGAGAAGGGATTTGTCTAAACAGCTGGCTAGTCTTCTCATCTTTTATTGTTTCCTAAGAAGGTAGACTGAGTTACTTGTGGTAAATAACAGCTCTAACACTAGGCCACATTGTTAAATCTCATTCAGTTTTATCAGTATATTATTAGCTTTTCCCGTGATAACAAACAGTGACAATATATCAGTGACTATGAATCACAAATATTTATTTCTTGTTCAAGTTACACAAGAGCTATAGGCCAGTCATACTTTATATTACCAGACCAAATGTATTTTCATGTTTGGTAGCTACTTGGGCATCCTTTCTATTGAGTTGCCAGTTCATACTTTTTGCCTATTGCTTAATATATTTTTTTTTTTTTTGGCTTATTGATATTTTGTGTTCTGCATGTACCAACCCTTTGCTGCTTAATAACTGTAACTTCTCTCAGACTAAGGTTTTATTTTTACTCACTTTTATGTTTTTTTGTTTTGTTTTGTTTTGTTTGAGTTGGAGTCTCACTCTGTCGTCCAGACTGGAGTGCAATGGCCGCTCCCGGCCACTGCAGCCTCGACCTGCCGGGTTCCGGAGATCCTTCCGCCTCAGCCTTTCAAGTAGCTGGAATTACAGGCGTGCGCTGCCACCCCCGGCTAATTATTTTTTGATTTATTGTAGAGATGAGGTCTCACCAAGTTTCCCAGGCGGGTCTCGAACCCGTGGGCTCAGGCAATCCACTCACCTCAGCCTCCCAAGGTGTAGGATTACAGGCTGAGCTACCGAGCCCGGCTTTTACTCACTTTTAAAATGATGTTTTTGAAACACAAAGGATTAATGTGATATAATTAATAAATATTTTTGTGTTTTCTTTTTATATTCTTCTAAAACTTTAAAGTTGTGTTTTTTACATATAGATTTTAATCTACTTGGAATAGTGTTTTTAGAATATATACTAGAGTAAGATTCTAATTTTATCTTTTCCCATATGAAAAACCAATTTTTCAAGCATCATTTATTGAACAGTTTATTATTCTCAGATCTTCAATGGTACTTCTGTAACACACATGAAGATTTTATATATCGATGGTTCTTAAACTGAATTCTTTATTCTGTTCACTAGTCTATTTTTCCTCCTCTTAACCAAGTACCACAGTGTTTCAAGTACTAACATTTTAAAGTAAATATTGATGTCTAATAAGATATGTACCACAAAGATGTGATACATATCTTACTTGGGCCAGTCTCGGTGGCTCAGCCTGTAATCTCAGCACTTTGGGGGCTGAGACGAGTGGATTACCTGAGCACATGAGTTCGAGACCAGCCCAGGCAACTTGGTGAGACTTCGTCTCTACAATAAATCAAAAATTAGCCAGGCATGGTAGCACATGCCTGTAGTTCTGGGTACTTGGAAGGCTGGAGCAGAAGGATCACTGGAGCCCTGCAGGTCAACGCTGGGATGGCCATGAATGTGCCACTGCACTCCACCCTGGGGGACAAGAGTGAAACTCCAACTAAAAAAAAAAAATTCTTACCTGTCCTTATATCTGTGCTTTTCCAAACTTATTTTAGAATTAGAATGCCAATTTCCATTATTGATATTGATGAAAATATGATTGATATTTTCATTAAAATTTCATTGAATGTACAGATTCATTTGGGAAAAATGGACATCTTTATGATGTTGAGTTTTCCTAGTTATGGTAATTTATCTTTCCATCTTATATCACTTCATTTTTAAATGTATTCTGGTGCCTTTCAGTAATCATAATGCAATACTTATAAAACTTTGTTATAAAATTATACATTTTTATTAATTTCTCCATAAAGCTTTTATAAAATAACTAATTTATAATGCTTGTTCTTAAATTTGTATTTTTGTTAGTTTTTTGTTTGCCTTTTTACAAAACACATGTTGTCTCTGTTGCTAAAATATAAGATAAAATTAACTTTGGCATATTGATTTCATATCAGTGATTCTTATTAATTACATTGATTTTTCCATAGATTCATTTAGCTTTTCTTTTTTTTTTTTGAGTTGGAGTCTCACTCCATCGCCCAGACTGGAGTGCAGTGG